>NW_027363170.1:345000-380000 GCF_046119375.1 Phyllobates terribilis | reverse complement strand
GTCACTACTATTCAGTTTTAGGGTCCACTCACTAAGCCATATATTCTCTCATGCAAGAGAATAGGGCCAATTATGCTAATGACACTCGGCTCAAACTCTGTCAGAGCTTCAACTGAGTGTGATCCGATTCTCTCGCAGCACAGATATGGAGAAGATGGAGAACTTAATTTCTCCATCTTCTCCATAGTCTCTGTGAGTGTTCATCGGACTGCACTTGGATGACATCCGAGTGCAGTCCAATGTTTTACGTGCACCCGTAGACTTGTATGGGTGCACATGGTCCGAATATCGAATGAGATTATTTTCTCATGCCAATAATCGCAGATCTGCACTGTCCCATAGTATAACATAGGGCCGAGTCCTATCCGATAAAACATCACATAGCATTCGGCCGTGTTATACGACAGTGTGAGCGAGCCCTTAGAGTCAAGGAATATTTACATGCAAATGATGATATTACTCTCCAAGTGTATATTTTTTTAGGCGAGTTCATAGTAAATGCTTTGCCTTTTTGACATGTGATCAACTAAAGAACAAGAAAGATTTAGGACCTCGCCTATACAGAAACGGAAAATAGTTTGGAGGACTTGCATGTCCTTTTTTATTTATTATGAGAAAATCATAAAAGATCCCGTTTTTTAACCATGCTGTGACTTTCTGCTGAGGGAGAGGGAGAGAGCTGCCCTATTCAGAGTCTGTAATAAGACCTGCTGACAAAAGTGTTGAAGATACAGTCTAATGTGAATTAACAATGAAAAAAAGTTAATTTAACAAATGGCTTGTATTTTTTAATACAAACTTTTTTTGTGTTTACAGCTCCTTTAAAAGGAATCTGTCATCAGGTTTTTGCCACCTAATCTGAGAGCAGCATAATGTAGGGTTAGAGGCACTGATTCCAGTAATGTGTCACTTACTGGGCTGCTTAGTGTTGTTTTGATAAAATCATTGATTTGTCAGAAGGTAATTATTACTAGATGACTAGTAAGTTCTGTAGGACCCCACCCCCATCACTGATCAGTAGATTTCTGTGTACACTGAGCATGGGCAGAAAGCTGCCAATCAGTGGTGTGGGCGGGGCTATACAGAGCGCAGCATTCAGAGAGCTGCTAGATCTGCAGCAGATAAAACGGTGATTTTCTCAAAATGACAACAAGCAGCTGAAAAAGTGACACATCGCTGGAATCAGGGTATCTGCCCCAATATTGTGCTGCTCTCAGATGGGGCAGCACAATTAATATTATGCCAAATTAATTTCCCGTGAACTATCACATGATCTATCACGGGGATCATGTGACATGTCACGTGATAAATCAGGTGTGTGGAGGGGGCCCTTGCTACTCTTAATCCACCCCTGAGTGAGACTAATACTGTACAACCAAATTGGCTCAGCACAAAAGGTTTCTTCAGATGTGGAGCCAATCGGTGCAAAGCGTGTCTACATGCGGTTAAAACAGATAGTTTTATGTCCTTAAGTAATGATAGAGAATATAAAATTCATGATTTCCTCAATTGTAATTCATCAGGGGAGTCCCTGTGGATTTTCACATTGGATACCACAGGGGTTAAATTCAAGACAGGATCTGATACTGCAGTATTAAGAAATATAATTCTGCATTTATTTCCATGCATGTACACTGGGTACGGAAAGTATTCAGACCCCTTTACATTTTTCACTCTTTGTTTCATTGCAGCCATTTGGTAAATTCTAAAAAGTTCATTTTTTTCTCATTAAAGTCCACTCTGCACCCCATCTTGTCTGAAAGAAAACAGAAATGAAGAAATTTTTGCAAAATTTAATAAAAAAGAAAAACTGAAATATCACACGGGCATAAGTATTCAGACCCTTTGCTCAGTATTGAGTAGAAGCACCCTTTTGGGCTAGTACAGCCATGAGTCTTCTTGGAAATGATGCAACAAGTTTTTCACACCAGCATTTTGGGATCCTCTGCCATTCTTCCTTGCAGATCCTCTCCAGTTCCGTCAGGATGAATGGGAAACGTTGGTGGACAGCCATTTTCAGGTCTCTCCAAAGATGCTCAATTGGGTTTAGGTCAGGGCTCTGGCTGGGCCAGTCAAGAATGGTCACATAGTTGTTCTGAAGCCACTCCTTTGTTATTTTAGCTGTGTGCTTAGGGTCATTGTCTTGTTGGAAGGTGAACCTTTGGCCAAGTCTGAGGTGCAGAGCACTCTGGAAGAGGTTTTCATCCAGGATATCTCTGTACTTGGCCGCATTCATGTTTCCTTCAATTGCAACCAGTCGTCCTGTCCCTGCAGCTGAAAAACACACCCATAGCATGATACTGCTGTTATGATCTGCTACAAGAACTAAGGAAAGAGAGGAAATCTGTCCATACAATAGGACTAAGCTGATTCCTTACGATGCAGCGGGCAACCTGTTCCTTGCAAACAGACCCGCCTATGTCCGCGGCTAATCTGAACACAGACCTATAGATTAAAGGGAGGGGTCCCTAAAAGAACTAAGGACTGGGACAAAACTGGACACCTCCTGGCAGAAGTAGTAGCAGAAGAAGACAAACAGACAAAAGTACTTAGTGGTCCAAGGACCAAACAAACTAGAGAGATACAGTAGGTACAAAGCACCTGGCTAGATTAAGAGTTAAAGTAACACTGAAGTCCAGCAAAGCCTGAAGGGCGGAGCTGGAATAAATAGGCAGAAGGTCACATGACCACAAAATAGAAAAAACTAACAGGAGGGTTCTAACAACTGCCACCACCATGTTTCACTGTTGGGATTGTATTAGGCAGGTGATGAGCAGTGCCTGGTTTTCTCCACACATACCACTTAGAATTATCACCAAAAAGTTCTATCTTCGTCTCATCAGACCAGAGAATCTTATTTCTCATAGTCTGGGAGTCCTTCATGCGTTTTTGAGCAAACTCTATGCGGGCTTTCATATGAGGAGAGGCTTCCATCTGGCCACTCTGCCATAAAGGCCCAACTGGGGAAGGGCTGCAGTGATAGTTGACTATGTGGAACTTTCTCCCATCTCCCTACTGCATCTCTGGAGCTCAGCCACAGTGATCTTGGGGTTCTTCTTTACCTCTCTCACCAAGGCTCTTCTCCCACGATTGCTCAGTTTGGCTGGACGGCTAGGTCTAGGAAGACTTCTGGTGGTCCCAAACTTCTTCCATTTAAGGATTATGGAGGCCACTGTGCTCTTATGAACCTTGGGTAATGCAGAAATTCTTTTATAACCTTGGCTAGATCTGTGCCTTGCCACAATTCGGTCTCTGAGCTCCTTGGGCAGTTCGTTTGAGCTCATGATTCTCATTTGGTCTGACATGTAGTGTGAGCTGTGGGGTCTTATATAGACAGGTGTGTGCCTTTCCAAATCAAGTCCTATCAGTTTAATTAAACACATTTGGACTCCATTGAAGGAGTAGAACCATCTCAAGGAGGATCACAAGGAAATGGACAGCATGTGACTTAAATATGAGTGTCTGAGCAAAGGATCTGAATACTTATGACCATGTGATATTTCAGTTTTTCTTTTTTAATAAATTTGCAAAAAAATTCTATATTGCTGTTTTTTTCAGTCAAGATGGGGTGCTGAGTGTACTTTAATGAGAAAAAAATGAACTTTTTAGAATTTATCAAATGGCTGCAATGAAACAAAGAGTGAAAAATTTAAAGGAGTCTGAATACTTTCCGTACTCACTGTATGTATCTATATAAACTGCTCCAAAAATAAAGGGAACACTTAAAACAACAGAATATAACTCCAAGTAAATCAAACTTCTGTGAAATCAAACTGTCCACTTAGGAAGCAACACTGATTGACAATCAATTTCACATGCTGATGTGCAAATGGAATAGAGGATAGATGGAAATTATTGGCAATTATCAAGACACCCTCAATAAAGGAGTGGTTCTGCAGGTGGGGACCACAGACCACATCTCAGTACCAATGCTTTCTGGCTGATGTTTTGGTCACTTTTGAATGTTGGTTGTGCTTTCACACTCGTGGTAGCATGAGACAGACTCTACAACCCACAGAAGTTGCTCAGATAGTGCAGCTCATCCAGGATGGCACATCAATGCGAGCTGTGGCAAGAAGGTTGGCTGTGTCCAGAGGCTGGAGGCGCTACCAGGAGACAGGCCAGTACACCAGGAGATGTGGAGGGGGCCGTAGGAGGGCAACAACCCAGCAGCAGGACCGCTACCTCCGCCTTTGTGAAAGGAGGAACAGGAGGAGCACTGCCAGAGCCCTGCAAAATGACCTCCAGCAGGCCACAAATGTGCATGTGTTTGCACAAACGGTTAGATACCGACTCCATGAGGGTGGTATGAGGGCCCGACGTCCACAGATAGGGGTTGTGCTCACAGCCCAACACCATGCAGGACGCTTGGCATTTGCCACAGAACACCAGGATTGGCAAAGTTGCCACTCGCGCCCTGTGCTCTTCGTAGATGAAAGCAGGTTCACACTGAGCACATGTGACAGACGTGACAGAGTCTGGAGACGCCGTGGAGAGTGACATCCTTCAGCATGACCGGTTTGGCAGTGGGTGAGTAATGGTGTGGGGTGGCATTTCTTTGGAGAGCCGCACAGCCCTCCATGTGCTCGCCAGAGGTAGCCTGACTTCCATTAGGTACCGAGATGAGATCCTCAGACCCCTTGTGAGACCATATGCTGGTGCGGTTGGCCCTGGGTTCCTCATAATGCTGGACAATGGCAGACCTCATGTGGCTGGAGTGTGTCAGCAGTTCCTGCAAGATGGAGGCATTGAAGCTATGGACTGGCCCGCCCGTTCCCCAGACCTGAATCCGATTGAGCACATCTGGGACATCATGTCTCGCTCCATCCGCCAACGTCACGTTGCACCACAGACTGTCCAGGAGTTGGCGGATGCTTTAGTTCAGGTCTGGGAGGAGATCCCACAGGAGACCATCCGCAACCTCATCAGGAGCATGCCCAGGCGTTGTAGGGAGGTCATACAGGCACGTGGATATATATATATTATATATATATATATGCCTTTTTGTCATTCTAGTAGTAGGGCCATAATTAAGACATGATTTGTTGAAACGTGTAGGTCTGTAAGCTATGATAGTTGCACATTTGCTGTATTCTTTGTGGAGCAGTGTTTTATATGGCTAATAAAAGCTAAGTTTTAATATTTTTTCTACTAAACAAACCTTTACGCTGGATCATTTGCACTTTTCCCATGTCTGACTGCACTTACGTTTTGCCCTGGTACCACTTATCTGCATCTCCAGAAGTTTCCCATTTCTCTATTATACTCTTCAAATTACATTTTGAGACTTTCTCCTCCTGCTGTTGCACATATTTTTTTCCCTTCATCTGCACAGGTATCATTAATCTATCAACTATAATGGCCGTACCAGGTCCTGCAGGTCCTGTATCCCGTACACATGACGTGGGCAGTGCACGGCATGCCGCTAGTTTTTATTCTGAGTGCTCTTATATACGGTGGTAGTTTTACACAATGTTGAGCCTGTGATTTGCAGAGTGAAATGTCTGACTGCTAGAACAGAAGTATACGGCAGATTCTACAGCATGGATACATAAAGGACGTCCTGGGGGAATATACCTCCCTCCAACACTCGTCCAGTCCCTGCCTCACACTAGAGACATTTATAATAACTCCAGGACTATGGAGCTGGTCATTTTCTCATAATCTGTGGCCATTATTAGTGATCTCGCATTGTACGGTAATATCACCCTGGAGGTTGTGATGTATTTAGTGTAATAGCGCCATCTAGAATATACAGTATATATCAGGCGATACCATGCTTACTATAGTTAGTCGTTTTCTGTGCCCTCTATAGCTATCTATTATACTTTATATTTCTTTATAATAATTTATAATAAATTACTCGATAGTTTTACAGCTTTATGATGTTTATTAATCTGCTGAAATGATAAAAGAAAGTCGAACCTTACAGTGGACACAGGTGGAAGTGACCTCCATGATGGTGTAGGCTGAGGTGGAGCAAGTATTTAGTCAGTGGGGGATCAAGATGATGAGTATTCCCCAGGGTTCCCTGTTATCAGGGAGGGACCCGGTGTATGCAATCAAAAGATCTTATCCTCTGACCGGCTTTGTGCCATCAACAGGTAATGATCCTCTGTCCGGCTGTGTGCCATCAACAGGTAATGACCATCCGGCAGTCCGACATCAACTGGTCATCACCCTCCAGCTGTGTGCCATCAACAGGTAATGACCATCCGGCAGTGCGCCATCAACAGGTAATGACCCTCTGGCTATGGCCATCAATAGGTCATCACCCTCCGGCTGTGTTCCATCAACAGGTAATGACCATCCGGCAGTGTGCCATGAACAGGTAATGACCATCCAGCTGTGTGCCATCAACAGGTAATGACCATCCGGCAGTGCACCATCAACAGGTAATGACCCTCTGGCTATGGCCATCAATTGGTCATCACCCTCCGGCTGTGTGCCATCAATAGGTAATGACCATCCGGCAGTGCGCCATGAACAGGTAATGACCATCCGTCTGTGTGCCATCAACAGGTAATTATCCTCTGTCCGGCTGTGTGCCATCAACAGGTAATGACCCTCTGGCTATGGTCATCAATAGGTCATCACCCTCCGGCTGTGTGCCATCAACAGGTAATGACCCTCTGGCTATGGCCATCAATAGATCATCACCCTCCGGCTGTGTGCCATCAACAGGTAATGACCCTCTGGTTATGGCCATCAATAGGTCATCACCCTCCGGCTGTGTGCCATCAACAGGTAATGACCCTCTGGCTATGGCCATCAATAGATCATCACCCTCCGGCTGTGTGCCATCAACAGGTAATGACCCTCTGGCTATGGCCATCAATAGGTCATCACCCTCCGGCTGTGTGCCATCAAATGTTTTTATCTTCTGTCCAGTTTTGTGCCATCAAGAGGTAATGACCCTCCAGCTGTGGGCCATCAACAGGTCATCACCCTTCGGCATTTAGGCTTCTTGTCTTCTGTAAGATGCGATTCTTGAGTCTCCTGATGCTAAAAAATATTTAAAAAATCACCGATTAAACTAATAATCTTTCTTGTACATAAGCATCACAATTTATAATCTATCTAGTGCATAAGTATGACAATTTAGCTCACAGAACATACACTATGGTAAAACATTAGACCCTACAAGCAGAAATTTGCTAAACTAACATAAATATAACTGACAAATCAGTAGAAAAATCGCTACCAATGGCACAGCTCTCTTCACATCAACCTGTAACCATAGTAGATAAGAAATAGAGGACAATGCTCATAGTCAGTTATCAACAATTCGGCATGGGGCATCCCACCAGAGACATTATAATATCTAGTAGATTATAGATGGCAATAGAATTTACCAACAAGCACATAGTACGCCAAACTCAAGTACATAGTATGCCAAACCTCGACACGTTTTCCTAAAATAGGTTCATCAGAAGCACATACTAGACAGTGATACTTAGCAAAGCGTTCATAGATATATGCGCCATATGATAAGGTGCTAAAGTGCAAGTGTGTGACAAAATATCCATGCGATTTCAGGTGCAATGCTGCATTGTATGTAGTAAGATGGTGCCCATCAGACAGCATGTATAGGACTAACCTGTGATGAAAACACGAGCAATGGGAAAGTTCAAGCAGTTGCCTTCTCAATCTTCCTCGCCTCTAAGACATCTAAGGAAACATCTTCTCCTCTTGATTTTGGGTTGAGGTGTTGTAGGCATTTCAGGCTCTGACATACTAGGTTCTGACATGGTAGGTTCTGGTGTTCTAGGTTCTGGTGCTCTTGGCTCTGGAATTCTGGGTTGTTGGCTTCTCTGAAAAATCAGTAACCTCTCTTTAAGCTCCGTTGAACTTCGAGCTCTTCTTCCTATATTGTTGTGAGGGATCATTCTGACCCAGACAATATCACTGAACGCCACTTTATAGTTGCAACTAGGAACCTTTTTCGCATCCTGCGGTGCAGGAGCCATGGATGGAGTAGAACATTTGCCATTGGGCAGGACAGGTGTTCTCCTGGAGTCTTGCTTCTGAATCTGAGGGATGCAAATCGGCTCCTTACAAGCACTTTGTTCCTTCAGAATGGTTTTGTTCTCAGGAGTTTTCTGATTGTTTCACCAGGTTCAGACATTGCCCACTTGCTCAGGACAAGACTTAAGGCCAAATACTCTAGTATTGTCAGTAGTGTCATCACCGCAACAAAAACTGCGTCACGGAAGAGCCAAAGAGGAAGATTGATGGAAGCTTGATAGGTGCTTCTTCTGAGATCCACGGGTAGTGGGTCATCCTATAATAAAGAAAAAAAACATAATAAAGTCCTGTATATTTATACCCAATCCAGTCAAACAGAGAGCCCTTGTTATTATACAGTGATGGATACATTATCAAGCAACTTTCAGAAATATCCCATTGAGAAGATCAGGAAGAAGTTTGGGATTCACCTCCAGGGTCCATGGAATATTATTTACAGTTGGACTTTCATATGACGGACGGTCACGTGTCCAGTATGAGAAGTCCTGCAAGAGGCGATATTCTCATTAGCTGATCCTTGTGACCTCCATATTGATGAGAACATACTCGCCCTCAGTGTACTGTAATGTGGGGGGTAGAGCAACGTAAAGCACAGAAATGATAGGATGATACTCATCATCTCCAGAGGTCTCTCAGCACCAAGGTATGGTCAATGAGATACAAGCTGCAGATGGGCCGAGGCTTCTAATATACCCAGGGGTGACATCACAAAGCCCTCTGTGACATCATTGCACAGTTCTATCCATCATGTCACTGATACTTTGGACCTAACTAAATGTCTAAAAGAGAACCCTTCCACATGATTTCCAATCACGGAGCAGCTTCAGTTTTTCAAGAAAAGTTTAAAAAATATAATCTGTGCTGTGATTGGTCACAATGGCACATGAAGCAGAACGTCTTTAGATCTTTTAAAGGGAAAGTGTCAGCAATTTTTTTACAATTGTAAAATTGTAAAGTATTTATATTTATATATAAATACACATATATATTTAAAAAGGTTTTAATGGTATAAAATCTGAAAAAAATATTTTAACTCTTTTGATGTTTTCATCTTGTAAACACTAGGGGGAGCAGCTGCTGATATTTCCATGAAAACAGAATACAGCTAGCTCGCATTACGACTGCAGTAAAAGTGGGCGGGATCTGCTCACATGGGTGTGATGTCACTCCTCCCCTTCTGGGCGTTTGCAAAAAGGTAAATGAGACTGTAGTTTAGGATCACAGTGCGGAGCGATCACTGGTGACTGCAAAGTGATATATAAGGGACAACACCAAAGTCATTAATCACTACAAGGACAAGGCAGGAATGTGGGAGTCAGAGGGGTCACCCCACACTTATATCCCCTCTGACTGTCACTTCCTAAGCTCCTTTCCCTGCCATAACCTCTTATTCCCGCAGGTAAATTCTTACAGGACCCCCCTCCCCATCCCCTTCCCCTGCCGCAGCTGATTCTAAACGTCCTCCATATGTAATAATAGACAGGTACTCACCGGCAGCCTATGGTAATTCACAGGGTAGAACAGGGTACAGCACAGAAACAATATGGCGATCCTCATTGTCTCCAGGGGGTATCTCAGCACCAAGATATGGCCAATGAGATATGAGCTCCAGGTGGATGGAGCCCCCTTATATACCCCAAGGGTGACATCACAACGCCCTCTGTGACATCATCACCCACAACATTCCGTCACATGACATCACCCAGCACCAGCATCATGTGACCCAGCATAAATAGAAAGTCCTTGTTGGCTATAGCAACTATTCAAAACTAAGTTTAAACTTTTCCAACAGCTAAAGGCGGCTCTGTGATGGCAGTTTCTTCTTGTGGACGGTTGTGATAAATCTGCAGAACATCTACATAACGCGACATATAGAAAATCCTGTCTTTTCCCCTCTGTTCTTCCTCTGGTGCTACAGAGACGGATAGAAGGAGCTTTTCCAGACCTTACAGTGCACAATATGGGACCTAATCACTGATATCCCAGATCTCCTCAGTACAAGCATACCGCCAACCTATGAGGACTAGAAAGAGGGCGAAACCATGCGGCACGCGTAGTCTGGCCACGCCCCTATCCACACCCCAAGCCACGCCCTTTTTATACCTTGGCAGGAGGAGATGTCTGTACAAAGCGCAAGTTATCAAAAGGCTGAAGGAACACTTTATCAACATGAATGAAGGTTTTGAAGGGCATCCACTGTCCCGGCACTACCGGAAGTTCCACAACCAATCTTATAAGGACCCTAAGTTTTGTGGGATCCGATTAGTCCCCAGAAAATGGAGGGGAGGTGATTACCTGAGATTAATGTCGCGGATGGAATCCAAATGGATCTTCACATTAAATAGCTTGGCTCTGAAGGGCCTTAATCACGAGAGTCAGCTGTATGCCTTCAACTCGCAGCGGTATATACTGTATGTATTTTTTATCCCAGTACCAATTGAACATTTACATTGCACTTTTATGAACCTCCTTATATTTTATCAATATAATATGTCTTTTGGATATATTCCTTTGAATCCACCTATTTTATATATGTATTTGTTTCTATACATTGATACCCCTATTGGAGATACTATATAATGTTTTTATTTTTCTCCTTCATTTTTTCCTTTTTATCTCTGGATGGTACTAAGTGCCGAATTTATACTATCCTGGTAATATACACTGATTAACAGACTGTTTTTTATAGCCATCAGAAATATAAGTATATAATTTTTATTCATTTTTAACTAATTGTGAAAGTTTGAACAAAGTCTTTTTTATTATTATTTTTTTCACACACAGTCTATTCTTATTGGAATTCTATCTTAGTTCTATTGCACCTCCATATGTCCTTTTGCACCGTCTTGTTAGTATTGGATCTTCCTCCATTTCTTTGGTTGTATTATCTTTGTGGGGGGCGTTTGGACTTTATTAGGTTACCAGTTTGACTACCAGCGAGAAGCTGACGAAGAGGAACTGTGAGTCCTCGAAACGCGTAGTTTTTTTTGGCCTATACAGGACATCGAAGGAGAAGGAGAGAGTCAAGGCACAGGGATAAGCCCTCCTGATATCCAGAAGATATATATAACCATATCATATTATTGATACAAAATATAAATGCACAGAGTCAATAAAATCATTTAAAAACACCAAACCCCATCCTTACTTTGCAGGATACCTATTCCAAAGGTGTATCTAGGTTTTCTGGCACCCGGTGCAGCAGGGGCTGGCTGGCACATTTTAGCCTGGGGGGCAAGCACACAGCAGTGGCCCATGAGTAGCGGCCCATCCTTAACATGTTTATTACCAGATGCATCATAAGCCTATATTCACACGACCGTATTGTCTAAGTGCTGCCCGTGAAAAAACCTGACAGCACTTGGACCAGTTCAGATGAGTGTTTGTAGTGGTCAGACATAGTACATATTATTCTTATGTATTACTTAATGTTGAGCGATACCTTCCGATATCGGGAAATATCGGATCGGATTGGATCGGACCGATACCCAAAAAGTATCGGATATCGCCGATTCCGATACCGGAAACCAATGCAAGTCAATGGGACGCTAATATCGGAATGCCATCCCAGCGTGAGAGAATTCTCCTGATTGTTTAAAAGCCGGCAGGCGGTAAAAAGCCGCCGGCTTTTAAACAATCACACAGCCCCATACTGCTTCCCCGCAGCCTCCCACCCCGATCCTGCGCTCCCCCCGCCACCTCACATCCCGATCGTAAGTTAGGACCGGGCGGGGAGCGCAGCACCAAGGAGCAGGGAGCGAAGGACCCAGGCGGGGAAGCCGGCAGGGAAAAGACTTCACCGCCGGCTTTCCCGTTTTGTGCTGCGCTCTCCCGCCGGTTATTTCAAATGAACAGCTGAGGTATCAGGTGATGCTGATCAGCTGTTCATTTGAAGTAGCTGCGGTGCCCTCAGAGGGTTCATGTGAGTTCATGCTTCACTGCATGAACTCACATGAACTTTCCCACGGCCGCACAGGTCAGCCTCACCTCCCAGACCATCAGACCCATCATGATTGGAGTGTGCGCGGGTGTCTGTGCGATGTGTGCGGGTGTGTGCGCGATGTCTGCGGGTGTCTGCGTGCAGGCAGACATAGGCCGATGTGACACTACTACTCACATCGGCCTTTGTCTGTCCCCCGTCCACTCGTGCCAGCAGGATCAGCTCGATGGGAGCAGTAGTTCCCATCAGCCTGATCCTGCTATTTAAACTGCCCCATATGTTATTTTTGCCCCTATACATCTTTTATGTTTTTAGGCCCCCCATATATTTTTTTTGTTTCTGGTCCCCAATAAATTTTAAATACATTTTTCATTGGTGGCCAGTGGTTACCTAAAATAAATTAGTTCATACATTACCTGATCGCCACCTAAAATAAAGTAAAAAATAAAAAACTACACCTATACAGCCTCCAGACGTAACCACCATCCAAGAGACTCTCGCACCCTGCGGGAGATGACGACACAGCGATCCAGCGAAGTCGGCGATCGGTCCCAACGGGTCAGAATAAGATCTTGGAGATCCCGGGAATGAAATTGTGCAAACGGCACCGCTTCCATTGCTGCCACCATCAGACCCAGAAGGCGCATGCACTTCCGAAGGGACATCGCCCTCACCGACCTCATAGCCTGGACGTGGTGACGAAGGTTCGCTTGTTTGTCCGGAGGGAGGGACACCACTGCCCGTACTGTGTCGAAATGCATCCCCAAGAACAGGATTGACTGCGACGGCTCCAATGACGACTTCTTCCAATTGACCAGCCACCCGAAGTCTTCCAGGTGCTGAAGGGAGAGATTGCGAGCTGTCACTGCCTCCTCCGCTGTGGGCGCCACAATTAACAGGTCGTCCAGGTAGGGGAGAATCGGAACTCCTTGCTTTCGAAGGAGCGCCATGAGCGGCGCCAGAACATTTGTAAAAACCCTGGGCGCCGAGACCAACCCGAAAGGTAGGGCCACAAATTGGTAATGGGCCTGCCCTACGGCGAAACGCAGGAAGCACTGGTGAGCCCTGCCAACAGGGACATGCAAATAGGCGTCGCGGATGTCGATCGACACCAAAAAATCGTACTGCGACAAGGCCGCCACGACGGGGCTAAGAGACTCCATACGGAATTTCCGGATTCGGACATGAAGATTCAAATCCTTGAGGTCCAGAATGGGATGAAACTTGTCCTCCTTTTTTGGGGACCACAAAAAGGTTAGAGTAAAAACCCCCTTCCCCGGTCCTCCGGCGGAAACGGAACCACTACACCCTGCTGCAGAAGAGAGTTGACCTCCCGCAGCAGAGCAGCAGCCAGCTTGGGCACGGACGGGATGCGAGACTGACGAAACCTGTCCGGGGGTAGAGAGTGAAACTCTATGAAATAGCCCGCTGACACAACCCGTGTCACCCAGGCGTCTGATTCGTGGGACGCCCAAACCGACCCGAATTGTAGCAGCCGACCTCCCACCCGAGAGCCCTCGAGAGGGATCCTGGCGTCAGTCCGCCTTAGCGGGCTTTTTGTCAGCCTCCCTTTTGTCCCGACGGAAATGCTGTTTCCAGGGAGTACGGGATTTCTGGGTGGACTTCTTACTGGAAGACGAGGGACGACCCAATCTCCAAGAGGGCTGATCGAATCGTCCCCTGGGTCGAAAGGACCGACGACCACTACCGGCACTTGACCTGTCAGACGTAGAGGCCGCTGCTTTCCGCTGTGGCAAAGCCACATCCTTGGCCTTAGCAATCAGCTCCGTGAGGTCCGAACCAAAAAGCAGACCGCCCTTGTACGCCAGAGTAAGCAAACCTTGTTTGGATACTGCGTCTCCAGTCCACTGTTTGAGCCACAGTGCTCTACTGACTGTGACGGCCGAGGCTTGAGCCCTGGACAGAAACAAAGTAGTATCCAGCACTGCGTCTCTGCTATATCGGGCCACCTCTTCCAACAGCTGGAAGAGCCTTTCCACATCAGACAGCGGAGTCCCATCTTGCCATGCTGACCGCAGCTGATCCAACCATCTCAGGGAAGCCTCACCAGTATAATGTTAGGTGTCAGGCATGTGCTGGGCATGAAATTGGGTCAGAATCATCTGTGGATTCTGTGGTCTCCCATTCTGGTCCAGCCAGGGCAGACACTGCTCAGCATCACCATCTGGCCCAACGCCTAACTAGTGCACTAGATGTACAGGCTGTCCCCACATGGCCCCCAAGGCCGCTCGGAATCCATGACCCACGGCCTCGTAGATGGACTTCGCCGCTAACTCCGTCCTTCTGTCCAGCGGATCCTGTAGACTCGCCTTCCCTTTAACCGGAAGCAAAGAAGATTTGCTCAGCTGAGACAATGGCACGTCCACTTCAGGAGAGGGGACCCAATTAGCGATCGTCTCTGTGGAGCAGGGATACAGGGCATCAAAAAACCGCATCCCTTGGAAGCGCTTATCCGGACACAGGCATTCTCTCTCCACCGCCTCGTTAAGTTCATCGTGCGCTGGCAGTGTCGAACGAGCCCGACGCGACTCCTGATACAGCCGGGCCGACTTGCCCGGCCTCGTCACCTCTTCAGACAGCTATAACACTTCCCGCATGGCTCCAATAAGAGCATCCACGTGGCCTGAAAGCGAAGCCGAGCGACCCTGCCGATCCTCTTCATCAGAATCGGAGATCTCACCAGCAGAGCTTGTCGGTGAATCCGAAGCCTTTGATGCGCTGCGCGGAGGAGACAGCGCCACCACAGGCCTGTGGCGCTTCTTGCCCCGCGCCGGTAGGGACTTAGCTGATACCCAGTGACCCAGGAGGTCAGACAGACTGTCAATGGAGCGAGTGAGCGCTTTAACATCACTGAGGCCCCTGACCAGAGACGAACCTGACGCCGTCAACCCCGGCATATCAGATACGCGTGACCGATCCTGAAGCGGGCCGGGAGAGAGGTCCGCGCCGCCTGGACCCTGATCCGACATGCCCCCTACTCAGTAGCGAGCGTCGCGGAAAGAGCAGTAATAACCCCTTACAAGAGCACAGTAACCGGGGAAGTGAGATCCTGCTATCACAGCCTGTTCCCACAAAACAATTTACCAAGCACTGAAGGGTTAAAGATTCTCCTTAGAGGGAGAAAAGCTACCCCAGCATTGCAGAAAAAAGGTTTTCTGATGATGGCCAGAAGGGGTTAATGCTGCTGAACACGCAATGCACTTTGCCTTAAAAGGACTAAGGTGTGCATGCAGCAGAGAAGACAGCAGCGCTCTGTGCTGTAGAGATGAGACAAACAGATGACTCACCAGCTTCCTGGAGCCTGTGTGTGAGAGCGGAGAGCAGGGGGGAGGGAGAGGACAGCGCTGAGCTCCGTGAGGCAATGGCCGTTTGCAGAGCCGAAGAGAAGGAAGGCAGGAGGGGGGCGGGGACTGCCCAGCGCGCGCTTTCCAGGCGCTTCCTGTCTGCACAGACGATGGCAGGCAGCCAAGAACATAAGCCACGCCCCCCGTTACACTAACGGAGCCCGCGCTCCTCTGACCCGCTCCCCTGCTAACAGCAGCGGTGATGTGCATTCTCCAGTATTACACCTCTGCCTGAAAAGACAAAAGGTGCAGTCACCATAAGACAGTAACACACACACACACACACAGGGCACTTACCCAGCTGAGCGCCACAGGGACCCCCAGGGATGTGTGACGCCATGGCCCTTCGCCCCCCCCCCCACGGCGGAGCTCGCACGGACCACTAGATGCAGTGTGCGTCTCCGCCAGGGAGCACCCTGTATCCCCCGGGGCCGGCAGGCTTATGCGGGGACCTCCTTAGGGGGTACGCAGATCCGCCAGGGGAGGGCCAGGGGTCCCAGCAGCGCTGAGACCCCCTGAGACCTCTAGACCACGGGGGTCCAGGTCTCCTGGTAAAAATAAAAAATTCTTCTGAGGAGCTGCAAAGCTTACGCCTTCTGAACGTTCAACGCACATCATTTAGCATGGTTTTCCTGTGTAAACAGGCTTCTAAACCTCCGACAATCAGTAAATATTTACCAGTTAGTGGTGGTTTACTGCCACTAATCTGTCTGTGTAAATGGAGTATTAGTGGGCAAAGCAAAAATTCCAAGATTTTAGGATTTTATTTTTATATGTAACCTCTCACCGCATTAGGATGTGAATGAACATCCTGAGAAGGAGCCTGCGTGTGTGGAGGTGGCTCAGGAACTCCACAAGAAGCTGATGGTGTCTGTTAACTATTTTGAATGTGCGCTGTTAATCGATGGGTTACCACAGCAGCCGGGGGCCAGCTTAAGCAGAGGCGTTCATAGAAATCATGGGGCCCCATACCAAGAGTCTATATTGATGGACTAGGCAGGGTTAAAACATATTGATGCTGTCACACAAGGGCCTACTTTCCAACTTTTAAATACAGGGAGAGGACATGTTTTGTGGCTTGGACACAGAAATAATGCCCCTGCTACTGATTCCTCTTGTTTGCACACACTGATACCATTTTAATAAACCCCATAGAGTATGCTGCCCTCCACACACGGTGCGATACCTCGGAGTGAATCTCCTGTCATAATTTTCTCCCACAGTAGGCCTTACATGGACAACATGATGACCCCATGGCAAACCCCACCAGTATAATGCACCTACACTACTCCCCCCCCCACACACACACACAGTATGATGCTCTTACAGCCCCCCACACATATACACACACAGTATGATGTCTTCCACAGTTCGCTCACACAGTATGATGGCCCCCAACAGTTCGCTCACACAGTATGATGGCCCCCAACAGTTCGCTCACACAGTATGATGGCCCCCAACAGTTCGCTCACACAGTATGATGGCCGCCCCACATCATGTATGATGGATCCCACAGTATACGCTTTTCTTGTTGCCAAAATAAAAAAAAACTCCGCACAGAGGGCCCGATCTAGTGACGTCATTGCACCTGCAGTGCTGAGACTTCGAGCACAGACGTACAGGCTGAATGATGAGGAACAAAGGCCATCTTTCAAAGAATGATATGCGGAAGAAGAAAGCCCTGTAGCATCAGGCTTTCCCAGCTAATGAGCGCCATAGTGGCCACGTGGTCTACCGCTATGGGCAAAATGCCTTTACCTTTAAGGCCCATCTTAGTACTTTTTACAGCAGACTGAGTGCCATAGGCAACCATGATTTCTAGTAAATACCGCAATACTGTGGTATTACAGTATATATAAGCAATCCAAGGATCACATGTTTAAGTCCACTAATGGGTACAAAAAAAATGAAAAAAAAATAAAAAGTCAAAATATAAAAAATAGATAATTTTTAACTATCCCACGTTTTCCCTATTAAAAACAAAGAAACGGAAAAAAAAACATTTGGTATCGCCACATCCGTAAAAGTCAGATGTATCAAAGTATGGAATTATGGTAATTAACCTTTACGGTAAACATTGCAGAAAAAAAAAATCAAAATGCCAAAATTGTGGGTTCTTTGTCACCTCACTTAACAAAAAAAATCCAATACAAAGCTAGCAAAACGTTATATGTGCTCCAAATTGGTATCAATAAAAACGTCAGCTCCATAAACACAAAAAGCGCTTAAATAAAAAACTCCCTGGTTCTTAGAGAGTTAAAATAGCGATCACAAGACGTTATGTCACCAAACTCATTAAGGCCTAGTACATTAATGGTGCCACAGGAACGGGCAACAGCGAAAAATGTTATTTGCAAATCTACTTTCAGCGTATGTATGTTGGCCCTTGAGGACATTGCACACGCTGCTGCCAATTCATAGTTTTCCATGAACGTTTATTTTGTGCATAGGGTAAAAGAATACATAAAAGATATTTCTTATAGATGGCAGCTAGCGTTATATTACTCCTGGTTTAGGAGCTGTGACTCTCACAATCCCTCCAGGTGAGCACCTCAAATTATTTCTTTCCCCCTCCACTGTTTTTTTTCCCTATGTTCTGTGTGCTCTATTCCCTAAACAGCTCCATTTTCAATGGACAAATCATGATGTCTAGAGATCTCAATATTCTCCTTGTCAGAGGTGCCCCCATGAGGGTTGTCAGAAGATCTCAAAAACAGCAGGTGTTGTGGGGTGTGCCTGGCATACAATAGTTAGTGCCTACCAGGGTAGAACATCCGGTGAGCAGGTGGCGGAGTCATGGGCGCCCAAGGCTCATTGATACTTGTGTGGAACGAAAGGTACAGTAGCCCCAGCTGGTCCGGTGCTGCAGAAGAAATACTGTGGCACATATTGCTGAAAAATTAAGTTTTGGCTATGAAGAAAAGATGTCAGGATAAAGTATTGCAGCTTATTACATATGGAGATGCACACTGGTCATTGTCATGCTGACCCGGTTACAGCCAAAAGCACCTACAAGGGTATATGGGCATCAGAACTGAACCATAGAGTAATAGAAGAAAGGGTTCTGGTCTGATGAATCATGTTTTCTTGTACATCACGTAGATGGGTAGAGGTGTATAACTTACCTGGGGAGAAACATGGCCTCCAGGCGCACCTTAGGAAGAAGGCAAACTCCGGGGAAGTAATCTATAGTTGTATGTGCCAAACATTACATTTTATCACCCTTTTGGAATTTTTTTATATAAAGTGACCAACCCCAATATAATAAATAATACAGAATTTTACAATTTCATTGTACAATTTTTAAGTCATATCCGCACTTGGAGTATCCTACACAACCCTATATATATATATATATATATATATATATATATATATATATATATATATATACAGTCATGGCCAAAAGTATTGAGAATGAGACAAATAGTAATTTTTTCAAAGTTTACTGCTTCATTTTTTGTAATGGCAATTTGCATATACTCCTGAATGTCAAAGAGTGATCAGCTTAACAGCAATTACTGTACTTGCAAAGTCAATATTTGCCCAGAAAATGAACTTTAACCCCCAAAACACATTTCAACATCATTGCAGTCCTGCCTTAAAAGGAGCAGCTAACATCGTTTTAGTGATTGATCCATTAACACAGGTGTGGGTGTTGATGAGGACAGGGCTGGCGATCAATCAGTCATGATTAAGTAAGAATGACATCACTGGACACTTTAAAAGGAGGCTGGTTCTTGGTATCATTGTTTCTCTTCAGTTAACCATGGTTATCTCTAAAGAAACACGTGCAGCCATCATTGCACTGCACAAAAATGGCCTAACAGGGAAGAGTATCGCAGCTACAAAAATTGCACCTCAGTCAACAATCTATCGCATCATCAAGAACTTCAAGGAGAGAGCTTCCATTGTTGTCAAAAAGGCTCCAGGGCGCCCAAGAAAGACCAGCAAGCGCCAGGACCGTATCTTAAAACTGTTTCAGCTGTGGGATCGGACTACCAGCAGTGCCGAGCTTGCTCAGGAATGGCAGCAGGCTGGTGTGAGTGCTTCTGCACGCACTGTGAGGCGGAGACTCTTTGAGCAAGGGCTGGATTCAAGGAGGGCAGCAAAGAAGCCACTTCTCTCCAGAAAAAACATCAGGGACCGACTGATTTTCTGCAAAAGGTACAGGGAGTGGACTGCTGAGGACTGGGGCAAAATCATTTTCTCTGATGAATCCCTTTTTCGATTGTTTGGGACATCTGGAAAACAGTTTATTCGGAGAAGAGGTGAGCGCTACCACCAGTCTTGTCTCATGCCAACTGTAAAGCATCCTGAAACCATTCATGTGTGGGGTTGCTTCTCAGCCAAGGGAATCGGCTCACTCACAGTCTTGCCTAAAACACAGCCATGAATAAAGAATGGTACCAGAATGTCCTCCAAGAGCAACTTCTCCCAACCGTCCAAGAGCGGTTTGGCGCCCAACAATGCCTTTTCCAGCATGATGGAGCACCTTGCCCTAAAGCAAAGGTGATAACTAAATGGCTCATGGAACAAAACATAGAGATTTTGGGTCCATGGCCTGGAAACTCCCCAGATCTTAATCCCATTGAGAACTTGTGGTCAATCATCAAGAGACGGGTGGACAAACAAAAACCAACAAATTCTGGCAAAATGCAAGCATTGATTATGCAAGAATGGACTGCTATCAGTCAGGATTTGGTCCAAAAGTTGATTGAGAGCATGCCAGGGAGAATTACAGAGGTCTTGAAGAAGAAGGGGCAACACTGCAAATATTGACTTGCTGCATTAACTCATTCTAACTGTCAATATAACCTATTGGTACTCATAATATGAATGCAATTATATTTCTGTATGTGATATAAACATCAGACAAACACTAATAAAAACCAGAGGCCAGCAGATCATGTGAAAATATAATTTTGGTGTCATTCTCAATACTTTTGGCCATGACTGTATATATATATATATATATATATATATATATATATATATATATATTCTCTATCTCAAGTCTTGGAGCAGAAATACTTCACATACAGAATCTGTTGCTATAGTGAGCTTATTGTTCTGTTCATGATTGCAGTTTGTGAGCTCCGATCTCCTTCTATGGGTGAATTTCTTTGGGGTCTTGAATCCTCTGGCTGGTTAAAACACGTGAAAACAATCCTAGATGCTGGTATCTTCATTGTAAAGGTAAGATGTGTTGTATCTGTTCATATTCTAGTGCTGCTTGTCTGATTTGTACTATTCTAGGCACGGACTGTACAAAAATGATCCTTTTAGTGCTGAGAATAAACGAGATTTGTAATTATATAAATGTGTAATATTTTACATTTAATTTGCACATTTAGGCCGTGTCAGAAGAGGGCGCCAGCGTGCTCGTTCATTGTTCTGATGGATGGGACCGCACCGCTCAGGTCTGCTCTGTATCCAGTCTGTTACTTGACCCCTATTACCGAACCATCAGAGTATTTATGGTAAGAGGTTTCACTTCATATACTCTATGTACTGGTGGAGATTTACGGAGTTGATATTTTTTGCATAGTGTAACTTTTATTTTTCCCAATTACTATTAGGTGTTAATTGAAAAAGACTGGATTTCATTTGGACACAAATTTAATCACAGGTAACCCTGGTCACTGCACATATGTTGGAAAAGTCAAACAGAGTCACTTATTTACAGAGGGCCTTTCACCAAATTTTTCATGTTGAACTGAAAACACGTTGTAGCTTCAGAGCAGAAAAAAAATAATTGTTAGTTCTTTTTTTATTTTGCATCTCTGTTGCAGGGATATTAACAATCAAAGTATTTGTCACCTAATGAGTTAATTTTCGTTACATCCAAGTGGGTGTTATCAGAGAGCTTTCACTGTGGGGCATGTACTTCTCCTTGTACGATGTTGTCCAATTATAAACAGGCAGCAAGATGCTAGAAAAAGAACACCTCCACACCATATCTTACAGCAGGTTTCTCAGTGTGTGGGTTATAATGAAAGCCCGGATCTCCTGGTCTAACCTCCTGCATGATTAGAATATCAACTGTATTCAAATCCCATCAATCAACACATTTCAGATATGGGCCCAGCAGTCAGTGTGGGGCTAGGGTCAGCACAGCTGAGTTTAGCTGTGTCACTTTCCAAATCTTCCATCAGCTCTCCTCCTCTCAGCAAAAGAGACAAAAAAAAAACACCATACATTGTAATATAATATACTTACTGTAGTTTTTCTGTGCCATTCCCAGTCTCAGGCGGTTTTGGGAGTGCAGTCCACCTGAAAAAGATGTTGCATGCATATACCCCAATTGCATTGCTTCAGCATATTTTTTTTTTTTTTTCAGGTATGGAAATTTAGATGGGGATCCCAAGGAGGTGTCCCCAGTGATAGACCAGTTCCTGGAATGTGTCTGGCAGCTCATGGAGCAGTTTCCCTGTGCGTTTGAATTTAATGAGAGATTCTTGGTCCACATACAACACCATATATACTCCTGTCAGTATGGAAACTTTCTGTGCAACTGCGAGAAGGAGAGGAAGGAACTGATGTGAGAGAATATGTGCTCTGTGTATGGTCACTATAGGCTTGTAACAGAAATAGAATATGGATGGTTGACGTGTCCCTGATGCTGATCTGATCACACGGTGCCCCACAGTCTGGATAACAGCAATCACTTATAAACTGTGAAGGTTGAACCTTGGCAAAAAATTTTCAATAACTGTGCAGGAGAAAAATGTATAAAGTGATGGCATATTGGTAAGATATGCCATCACTTCAGGATTGGTGGGGGTGTCAGACCTTAGGGACTCCCACATATCCGGAGACTGAATGGGTATGTGAACCTAAACCATTTCAGTTTTTTCCTGCCCATCTGGGTCGCTGGCATCGCTGGCAGTGCCACTGTACAGAGAAACATAAGAATGGTGAAATCAAAATGCCAATAATAAAATAAGATGGGTACATGGATTTAAGAATTGCACAGTTCCTGATGTAACCAATGGTCCACTAGAAGATACTTCTTGAAGATATTCTCTGTCCTGAGTAATGTTGAAATCTTGTAGATCTTCTTTCCCAGTCACAAAATGTCCTAACCTGCAGGTCAGTAGCCAAGGACATGAGATACATCCTTGTAACTAGAGGATCATGGCTTTAAAGCAGGGGTCTCAAACACGCGGCCCGCGGGCCGCATGCGGCCCCTGAGGCTTCTTTATGCGGCCCGCAGGCACAGACCCCCTTGACGATCCCGACCTGGTCCAGGAGGAGCCGCCGACAGCAGCGCTGAATTGCCGCACAGAGACCGTCTCCCAGCACTGCATTTCCAATGCCAGCCGCCGGCCAATCAGAGGCCAGCAGCTGATATCTGCGTGTCGGCGCAGCGAGTATGACGTCATTGCCATATGCAGATGTCAGCTGCTGGCCTCTGATTGGCCGGCGGCTGACATTGAAAATGCTGTGCTGGGAGACAGTCTCTGTGCGGCAATGCAGCGCTGCTGTCGGCGGCTCCTCCTGGACCAGGTCGGGATCGTCAAGGGGTCGGACTCTGTGGTGCCTGCGGGCCACATCTGCAGGAAGGCCGCCGAGGGAACGGAGGACAGGTGAGAATCATCTTTTTTTTTTTTCTATTTTATGTGTGTGAAGAACAGGGGGCACATAGCCACAACATGGGGACCGGGATGGGGCACATAGCCACAACATGGGGACCGGGATGGGGCACATAGCCACAAGATGGGGACCTGGATGGGGCACATAGCCACAGGATGGGGACCTGGATGGGGCACATAGCCACAAGATGGGGACCTGGATGGGGCACATAGCCACAAGATGGGGACCTGGATGGGGCACATAGCCACAAGAGGGGACCTGGATGGGGAACATTGCCACAAGATGGGGACCTGGATGGGGCACATAGCCACAAGAGGGGACCTGGATGGGGAACATTGCCACAAGATGGGGACCTGGATGGGGCACATAGCCCCAAGATGGGGACCTGGATGGGGCACATAGCCCCAAGATGGGGACCTGGATGGGGCACAGAGCCACAGGATGGGGACCGGGATGGGGCACATAGCCACAAGAGGGGACCTGGATGGGGCACATAGCCACAAGATGGGGACCTGGATGGGGCACATAGCCCCAAGAGGGGACCTGGATGGGGCACATAGCCCCAAGATGGGGACCTGGATGGGGCACATAGCCCCAAGATGGGGACCTGGATGGGGCACAGAGCCCCAAGATGGGGACCTGGATGGGGCACAGAGCCACAACATGGGGACCGGGATGGGGCACAGAGCCACAACATGGGGACCGGGATGGGGCACAGAGCCACAACATGGGGACCGGGATGGGGCACATAGCCACAGGATGGGGACCGGGATGGGGACCTGGATGGGGCACATTAGTACAAGATGGGGACTTGGATGGGGAACATTACTACAAGATGTTTTCCATTATTACTATATGATGCTAATTGTAAGACAATATTACTGTATGTGGCCATTTGGGGGAAATAAAATTGTAAAAAAAATAAAAAATAAAATAAAGCATGAAAAAATATTGGGCACTAAAAATGCTGTTTTATATGTAAACTAAAGTAAACACAAAAAAGTGCACGTTTATTATCACCACATCCATAACGACCCAAGCCATAAAAAAATAAACATGGCAAAAATGTTCAAAAGGTGTATACAAAAAAAATGGTATCACTAAAAATGTCACACTGAACAAAGAATGCGGCCCCCCAAATTCAAATTTTTTCCATGTGCGGCCCATATACCCAGCCGAGTTTGAGACCCCTGCTTTAAAGAGATATTCTTAAAATATCAAGCTCTCATTGAGGCCTCATTCAGACATCCGTATCCACATGTACGTGTTAATGCTAATGCTATTCACATGCCTGTGGATTTTCATGGACTATGTGTCTGTGCAAAACTCACGGAGACATGTCTGTTTTTTCTTCCAATATCACAGATGAAAAAGACCTATACAAGTCTATGGGTCCATGAAGAACATAGACAGCCCACGGATGGCATCATGGTGCTGTCCGAGATTAAAGGGGTTGTCCAGTACTTTATATTACCCCCCCCCCCAATGTGTCTCCCCGAGACCCCTAAGGATTTTTGTAATTACCTACCATTGCAGATAATGCCTGTGAGTGGCGCTATCACTGGCCGCTCACAGGCATCACGTGACCCCCGCCGATGTCGCTGGCAGCAGCTGGGGGTCTCTGTCTTCCACGTTCCAGGTGGATGCCAGACTTTGGGCGGGGTTACCCCCCCCCACATCACACCCGGCATCCACCGCACGCTCTGCCTCTCCCCATTCATTGGGAAAGCGCGGTAGATGCTGCGAGTGACGCGTGGGGAGGAGGTGTAACCCTGCCCACAACCCAGCAGCCACCGTAGGGACCCCAGCGCTGAGTCACGCCTCACTTGTCGTGACATCAGCGTGGGGTCACGTGATGCCTGTGAGCGGCCACCGATAGCGAAGCTCACAGGCATTATCAGCAAAGTCTTAGGGGCCCCGGGGGGATACATTGGGGGGGGAGTAATATAAAGTACTGGACAACTTCTTTAACATTACAAAGCATAGGAGAAACTTTATAACATATTTATCCATACGAGAAGAACACTGATAACACAATGATGGTAAAAATGGACACACTGATACCATTTTTTCACATACCTGTTTAAACCTGTACATGTGAATGAGGCCTTCTGCTGATCACTGAAGAGCCCCATTCTCAGCATCGCTAAAAGTCCCATCGGTCAGACCTTCTGCATTCAGAAAGTTATCTCCTAACCCTTTACAGCAGTGGTTCTCAACTCCAGTCCTCAGGACCCACCAACAGGCCATGTTTTCAGGATTTCCTTAGTATTGCACAGCTGATAATTGCATCACCTGCACAGGCAATAATTCCATCAGCTGTGCAATACTAAGGAAATCCTGAAAACATGATCTGTTGGTGGGTCCTGAGGACTGGAGTTGGGGAACACTGCTGTAAAGGGACTGTCAGTACAGAAGGACTGTTCAAATCAAGTACAGGCGCTCGGTGCACCGTGGTGGGGCCAAGCAGTTCAGTGCATCTTTCCATCTACTTTTTGGAACCGGATTTTCCAATTTTGACTATGAAGCTACACAGCTACTATGCAAAGAAACACTGAAAGCTATAGAACTTGTGGCTCATTCATATAAGAGAATCAGGCACAGTTTCACCAGTTTGGTCAGTGTCAGTTTTTATCATTAGAGTTTGGCCTGAGCTTCAGTTTCTTCATCTTTTTCCATCAAACAGACCTGGAAAACTGGACAGCGCTCAGATGGCAATTAATTGTTGGCCGATTTTTTTTTTTTCACTGACCCATGGATGTGCATTGTTAATTTTGACCTGACACTCAGATAACTATCGTACTATCGTACATTTTGCCACGATTTTCCGTCTCTCAAACAATCACAGATATGTGAATGGCCCCATTCACTCTTCTAGGTACAAGTCGTATCTGGAAATAACACAAATAGGACTCGTACACAAAAAATGTCCGTCTGAATGAGCCCTTAGTGTTAGTGCAGGTTGCAGTGGTGACGGGTATACTTGCAGCTCTCATAATCTCAATATATCAGTGATGCAATCATCATCTTCCAGAATTCAGGAGAGGACCTACTCCCTCTGGTCTTACCTGTGGAAGCAGCGGTTGGATTACATGAACCCTCTGTACAGAGCAGATCACAGTCAGACCCAAGGAACTCTGAGACCACACACCACTCCATGCCACTTCAGGTAAGAGGTTATTCTGATTCCTCCTCTGCACTGAATAAAGCAGCAGAACTCTAACACACCATATACTTATCATTCATATATAGAAACATCAACCCTAACTTTACAGGTGAAAGAAGCGGGGTGACGTATCATGAGCCCAATGTGTCCTTCAGTGGTGAAATCCAAGGCCCAACACTCTTCCCACTTGTAACCATGGTCTACATTTAGGGGTTGCGTCAGAGCTCACTCGTCAGTTCTATCTTCTGCCTGGCACAAATCAATTCACTTTAGACAGATTTACTGACATCTATGACAGCTTGTGACACGGTGATTCATTTTGCACATATTTAGACTGCGATAAAGTATTGATCTTTGGGGGTCAGACCGCTGGGACCCCCAACAATCCCCAGGAGGTTCTGTAGAGCAAGCTTTGAACAGAGCAGAGGGGGAGCATGTACATCTCTACTCCATTCATTCTCTGTGGAACTGACCCCTAGCGATCAATTCCTAAATCCCGTTGATAGGGGATTACTTATATACTTGGTACAACCCCTTTAATAGGGCATGCGGATGTCCCTGATCGGGAACTTTCTATATAAACGCATAATATAAAGTCGAGTTTGGGTCAGGAGACCTGAAGCCAGTCTTTGCATTGAAGCATACTCAGACCGCAAAACACACGTGTGAATCCAGGCAAAAGCTGTTTTTTTTTGTTTGCCTGTACAAAACAGACCAATTTTGCAAGTGTGTTAGATCCAATTTTCGGGCATATTTAGTCCACATGTCCGTTTTTATCAATGGTTTTGCCATATGCAAAAACAACGTGACAGAGGTTTCCCAAGCTTCTTCAAGTACCCAGTCAGTGAAAATGAAGAATAGCAGTAGGATGCAACTTGGATGTCGGCAAATAAGGTCAATGTAGGGGATGTCTCTGTTTATATACAGACCATCAGTCAGCAAAATAACAGAACGGACATGTGAATAGTGTAAGGATAGGATGTGTCAGTGTGCTGTCCGAGTAATGAGGCCCAACTTGCCACCACATATTTTCACTAATCTGAAGTCACCAGCCATAGATCAGCCACTGAGGGACTCATTAGGACTCGCTCACATTGCCACGTAACACGGCCGAGTGCTAGTGCTATGTGATGTTTTATCGGATAGCACTCGGACCAATAATATACTATGTTATCCGAGTGCAGTCTGATGTACGTGCACAGAGACAATGGAGAAGATGGAAAAATTAAGTCCTCCATCTTCTCCACACCTGTGCTGCAATTCTTCCATGCGAGAAAATTGGATCACACTCAGAGTTAAAGCAGAGTGTCATTAGTATAATCGGCCCAATTCTCTGGCATGGGAGAATATACAGCATTGTGAGCTAGCCCTTCATGTGTGTACCATGAGCTAGCACGTCTTAAGAACATATATCATGAGAATTGCTCGATGATAATCTTCTGTACTTGTGCATATACTAACTCTTCAAACTTATTTTTCACCATGGAAGGTTTTGGAGGGGCCTCTATAACCGATTTGAGAAAGGAATGCACCCTCGCCAGTCAGTCACTGATTTTCTACAGGCAGTAAAAGAAGAGACGCAGCAGCTGGAGGAGGAAATGGAGTTCATGGAGAAGGTGTGGTAGAAATACTGAAAATCCAGCTTCCTGGCCTATATGTTTTTGATGTTTATACCTCCGCTTAGGTTTCAGTGTAAACCAATTCAGCTTTTAATGGTGACTGAGAAACAATTTTAAATGATTATATATAAAAACCCTGCACAAGATAAAAAAGAGGCAATCATTTTTAGCCGATGCCCTACGTCTTTGGTGTTCTCCAACACAATAACTGGAAGAGAGCACCATTAAAGGGAATCTGTTACCAGGTTTTTGCTACCCATCTGAGTGCAGCGCAATATAGGGGCAGAGGCCCTGATTCCAACAATCTGTCACTTACTGGGCTACCTGCTGTCATTTTGATAAAATTACTGTGTTATCTGCAGCAGACCCCGCCCACATCACTGATTGACAGTTCTCTGACTGCTGAGCTCTGTATAACCCTGCCCACACCACTGATTGGCCACTTTGTGTATACTAGATTTGCAGAAAGCTGCCAATCAGTGATGGGGGCGGGGTTGTACAGAGCTTATGAATATGTAGGACTACCTGGCAGCAGGTTTACTAGTCCCCAATGATAATCTGCTTGCTGATAAAATAGTGATTTTATAAAAACTACAGCAATCAGACCATTAAGTGACACATCACTGTAACCAGGGTCTCTACCTTGTGTCTTTTCAATGTCAGTAATGCCTGAGCACTGTGGCGTTATGGCTTTCTTATGGCACCAGAGAAGTTTGTTCATTGGTATAAAGTTTTCAAGTAAAGGTTCATTTAGGCAGGCCAATAATTGGGTTAGGGAGCGTTCCCTCATTCCCAACTGTTGGCTGCCTAAACAGGCCATCAAACATCCAATGGAGGGGCAAAGCATTCATTGGTGTGATAATTTTTGAGCACGTTTAAAAATTATCATTAGCAGCACATTGTCCTGCGTAAACGAGAAATGTGCTGACGATAACATAAGTGCGGCCGGCCTTACTAAACAGACCATTAAACCACTGCTGATCGACTTGCATGTAGAGGTTACATTAACATGCCCTAACCCAATGTAACTTTTGCTCTTGCCTAACAATTTTTCCTTTAGAGATTAACAAAACTGGAAACTCGAGAGTCAAATGAAACCTACAAGAATCTCAATGACCAGCCAAAAATCCACAACTTCCAGATATGCATCACCAAACACTCTCCGGCTAATACGCCCCAAGATTACAGCACCAACCTGAAGCTGTTTCCCTCTCGTAGTTCATCCCAAGGTGAGGAGGACTCGGCCCTGATCCTAACCCAGGACCATTTGAAGAGCTCGGACCCCGACCTGTCGGCTAACAGTGACCAGGAATCTGGGGTGGAGGACTTGAGCTGCCGGTCTCCGAGTGGTGGAGACTCGTTACCCAGCGAGGACAGTGGGAAGGATCCCGATTCAGATGAAGCAGTGTTCCTGACTGCTTAGAGGTCTTATTAACCACTTGCTATTATATTAGTGCTTCTATTTATTTATAGGGAGTGATGTAAGCTGGGAGGGATATACTGGGGGAAAAAAAAACATATCGACTTTGTTCACATGTATCAGTGGTAGTTTGTGCAGCGGAGACCAGATACTAATGTCCTATATAGTCGGTCTGATCCAGGCAATTGAACGACTGACAATTGGAAAAGTGCATACACAGGTTGACGAAACAATGACGGGGACACAATGATCGCTAATAATCTGGTATCCTGTTATCAGCAGCACGTCTCCTGTTTACACTGAGTAATGTGCTGCCGTTAAGAATTTTAATGAATGCATAAAATGTATCGCACCCAATGAAACGGTGCTTTCCTAGTTTGTCTGCCGATTGTGGTCCTGGTTAGATGGGCCAATAATCGTATGTTGAAATGATTCCTATGAGCGCTCGTTCATCGTTTATTGGCTCTACGCCTTAAGTGCGTGTCTGCAGCCTCCGGGAATATTCAGAAACAGTTATCTTTTTTTAAGAGCCAACCTTATAATGCATTTTGTTTCCTTTCATGATTTCAAACCACATGTCCGTGGAGCATGAATCCTGTCCCAATATATTTGTATATTTAAGGTTTGTCATTGACAAAGGTGCCCTGTACTGGAAATATGGACACTTACATCGTTTTCGGGTTTAGGTCCACTGTGTGAAAGATCTGAATGTGCTTTGCTTCTGTGTAAGTTGCTGGTAGACTAATGGTGGTCATCCAGGATCTGACATTGGGTATTAATTCCCTACCTCCTAGTTATGTTAGGCATGACTATCACATGTAAGGTTCTTGCCACCTGGCCGAGAAAAGTTCGAAAAAAAGGACGCAAGCATAAACTGTTTGGCCTGTGACCACAGCAATTTACAGTAAAACAATGTGATTTTCGTCACATGATTAAAACCATGACCCAATGTCTATGGCTGAATAATCCCTTAAAGACTAATGTTTTGTGCTATGGTATACCATCGGTCCGATCTTCTGTAACTTTATACTGTTTCCACATAGACTGCCAATGAAACAAAACTTCAGAATCTCATTTGGAGACTTTAAAGGGGCTGTCCAAGACTTTATTGAAGGCCTATACTTGATCATCAATGTCTGATTGATAGTGCGTGCTGTAGCTGTTCCTGTGTCAACGGTGGCCAGAAATGCTCAGGTGCCGAGCTCTGTTGATGGAGTACTACATATCGGCCACCCATTCAAATCATTAGGGGGCAGATGTGTAGTACGCAGCCGCAGCCACTATTCCCTCCACAGAGCTCCGCAGTGCAGCTCCGCTAATGAGCACCCCAATTGATCAAACATTGATGCCTTATCTTAAAGAGGTGGTCACTACATTGTATAATGCCCCCATCAAATTACACCTTTTAAATACCTGCAGCCGGGGTCACGTGATGCAGACTGAGAAGTCAGCAATAGCGCCACCCACAGGTACATATGGAAGCAGGAGGTATTTACAAAAACATTTATTTAGTTAACATGTGTAAATCGATGGGGTCATTATACAATGTAGTGGACCACCTCTTTAAAGAAAGGCCATCAATGTTAAAGTCCGGGACAACCCCTTTAATTATTAATCGGTATCGGTACAGATCTATTAGACTTTTCAGAACTTCAAAATAGGTCCATCCTTCAAACAGATGCCAAAAAGTACAGTATGTTGCAAACTTTAATGGAAGCATTCCTGTATGAATACAATATTGGAGGAAATAAAGAAAAAAAAACAAAAAGCTTTGGCACTTTTATGTAGGTCTCCAGAATATAGTGGGGAGAGACTTTCTTATTGACTTATATAAGCGAGGTAGAGCAGTAACCCCAAAGAAATTGAAAAATCAGCTGTGGTCCCTATAGGATGGCCCTACACATTGCATTTCCCATCACTTTTTTGAGAATACATTGGGGTGGAAAAATAAGATACAAATAAAGCAGATAATAAGAATTTATAGTCCAGAATTTACTGGTCACTTTTGTATTTCTGTAGGAATTCCAGCTCTGTACGTTGCAGATATCCGGCCCATCAGCGGATTAGCGGGGTCCCGCGTACTTGAATCCTTGCATGTTATCTGGGGGCTAAGAGCCATAGGGTTCTCTCTAAGTGCTTCCGACACTGGTTTTCAGAAAACGTACTGATCCTTTTATATTCGTGCTGCACGGTAGTTACATGTGGGGTCTCAGCGTCACATTACTGGGCTAGTACTAATATGGTAAGAGTCAATGTTGTGTAGTATCCCCCCGCCATCCTTTACGTGTCTGCCTGCTGCATAGCGGACGGCTGCCATCTTGAATGCTCATTGAAGCTGCTATTAGTTTTTTTTGTAAATTGCATGGATAATCTTACCAGAATAATCGTTCTCACTTCTTGACTTGTCTGCTCATTGTGACCAATATCATATTGGTTTTATAGACGAGTTTACAAGCGCTTGTAGTGCTACAATACAAGAACAAAGCTACTAGATGTAATAGGAAGATCATCATAAAATGACCGTCCCTCCCAACTGCAGATTCCAAAATCTTCTGAAGATGCAGCTTATAAGTGAGGTCCGTGATAGTCAGAAGCAGCGTCTTCTTCCCATGATCTGTGCCTGGGGTGGTAGCCCAGCGATGTAGGGGCTGAGCCGCAGTAACAGACATGGGGCCGTGTCTGCGGGGGAAGGTGGGGAATAGAGTTTTCATTTTCTAATCCAGGACAACCCTTTTAAAAGTAGAACTCCCAAAAAACAATGAAAGGGAAAGCCTCTTAAAGGGACACTAATCCTCGAAATGAATGAGGGCAAAAAATAGAGCAGCTCTTACTTTTGTCCAGTCTCAACATGATCCTAAAAGAGATGGGGCCAGAGTCATCAAGAGCGGCGCTGTTCACATTGGTCTTGATGAGGAGGTGTGCTGGAGTCAGACAGACGCTCACGGTTCATGAAAAGGTGCATGCTTCTTCCTGAATTGAGAACGCACCGTGGGTCAATAAACAAATATGCAACATGGGAATGAGATTTTGTGGCTATTTATGGTACAAAGAATTAAAAAAAAAAATTCTGCACAAGCGCTGTGTGTGAGCAAACCCCAACGGTGGTGCCGCAGGTCTTTTGGGAGTTCTCCTTGATTGCAAAGGGTTTTGTGTGTTTTTTTTATATATATTATTTATGGTTTATTTATTGATGCCATCATTGCTTATTTTTGTGACGAGTATAATAAAATCATGATCTATTTTTTTATTTTGTGTTGCATATTTTGGCTGTAATTTATATGCAGAAATTGATTTTTGTTTTAAGATATTTTAAAATATGTTGTCAAGCAATATTACCCTAATTGTGACTATATCAGTACAAAGTACGTATGTAAAGTAGTTTATTCCGTAATGTGCAATTAGAATATTTTTGTAAACTCCCTTGTGTTGTGTGTGTGCTGGTGTGTATAGATTAGATTGGGCCGCTGTCCTTTACGGACATAGCATTAGAGTCATTTATGCTGCACTTATAGAAGATGCTAAAGAATTACACTACAGTTTTTTTAATACAATTTTCTTTTCTTTTTTAAAGCAATACTTTACTCACCCTCTCTGGGTCTAATGCAGAGTGTCAGCTATTTGTCACATTGACAGCGCTGCAGCCAGTCAGTGAGTTCAGTGACTCTGAGCAAGTAGTGCCGTTAACTCGGGCAAAGCTGCTGATCTCAGTTATTGGTTGCAGCGCTGTCGACGTGAGGCCAAAGGACAGTAACAGACACTGGGAGCAGTGGCAGAGACCCTGTGCTGGACCCAAGGAAGGTGACAAGTGCACAGTTACAAAAAAAAAAAAAAAAACAGCTGCACCAACGGGTTAAAGGAAAATCCCTTTAACCCTCAACTGGTGAGGTGGGGGTCGCCACACCCCAGGGAATTTTTGTTCGGCTGCCATTCATTGAAAAATGCTGGTATGAGGATACGTGTCTCACTAGCTTCCATCCATTTGTGGGTGTCAAAAATTTGTTACACTCATATGCAATCAATCGCCAATAAGAAAACGATTAAAACAAACGTGACCTTCGCATTTTCTGTAAAAATAAGAGATTTCTAAACACTGGGGTATAGGAAACCCCACCTCACCAGTTGCGTGACATAAACCCCACCTCACCAGTCGAGGGTTAATGAACCAGATAATCTGGCACAGATCAGCAATGGAATGGGGAATTTTACAAGATCAGAAGCAAGAAACTGAGCAGAAAATTAGGAAATTACCCTGATAACATTTTGAATTAGCAGCTTGTTTTTGGGCTCTATATACCAATCCAAGGGAGGTTTGTATACTTTATGACGGACATGTAATAATTCAGAATATTTGATGATTTGGAATTTATTAGATCCCCCAGGTGAATTACCCCAATACTATAAAATGGACATAAATGACACATAAATCTGTGCGGTTACAAAGTAACATTGACGCTCCTCCCCAACTCCCCGTACAGAATGACATGCCCTCGGGTCAGGAGTGTCTACAGCTTCATAGAAATATATAAAGCAGTCACGTTAGGGTCGGGAAAGTCCGTGCATGGACTGATTACCACGGACGTCTGAATGAGTCTTTATTGACTAATAAAGTCACTATTGATCACAGGGGTTAAAACGGTCAGGATTGGAGTTCATCTCCAATGTTGACCTTTGTGTAATATATACAACTCACACCTCCTGCACATGGAACAGGCATAGATTCTGGGTATGAACAATGGGCGCCCTACACTATCCACCCTAAACATGGGGAAGATGGCAGTAAAGAGTAAAAGACAGTTGTCTGGGACTTGACTCTTTTCATAAGATAGGTCATCAGCGTGTGATCAAAACAGAAATGTAGAAATTTTTTGCAAATTTATTTAGAAAACAAAAACTGAAATATCACATGGTCATAAGTATTCAGACCCTTTGCTCAGTCACTCATATTTAAGTCACATGCTGTCCATTTCCTTGTGATCCTCCTTGAGATGGTTCTACTCCTTCATTGGAGTCCAGCTGTGTTTAATTAAACTGATAGGACTTGATTTGGAAAGGCACACACCTGTCTATATAAGACCTCAAAGCTCACAGTGCATGTCAGACCAAATGAGAATCATGAGCTCAAAGGAACTGCCCAAGGAGCTCAGAGACAGAATTGTGGCAAGGCACAGATCTGGCCAAGGTTACAAAAGAATTTATGCATTACTCAAGGGTCCTAAGAGCACAGTGGCCTCCATAATCCTTAAATGGAAGAAGTTTGGGACCACTAGAAGTCTTCCTAGACCTGGCTGTCCAGCCAAACTGAGCAATTGTGGGAGAATAGCCTTGGTGAGAGAGGTAAAGAAGAACCCCAAAATCACTGTGGCTGAGCTCCAGAGATGCAGTAGGGAGATAGGAGAAAGTTCCACAAAGTCAACTATCACTGCAGCTCTCCACCAGTCGGGCCTTTATGGCAGAGTGGCCCAATGGAAGTCTCTCCTCAGTGCAAGACATATGAAAGCCCGCATAGAGTTTGCTCAAAAACACATGAAGGACTCCCAGACTATGAAAAATAAAATTCTCTGGTCTGATGAGACGAAGATAGAATTTTTTGATGATAATTCTAAGCGGTATGTGTGGAGAAAACCAGGCACTGCTCATCACCTGCCCAATACAATTCCAACAGTGAAACATGATGGAGGCAGCATCATGCTATGGGTGTGTTTTTCAGCTGCAGGGACAGGACAACTGGTTGCAATTGAAGGAAACATGAATGCAGTCAAGTACAGAGATATCCTGGATGAAAACTTCTTCCAGAGTGCTCTGGACCTCAGGCTTGGCCGAAGGTTCACCGTCCAACAAGACAATGACCCTAAGCACACAGCTA
>NW_027363170.1:295000-340000 GCF_046119375.1 Phyllobates terribilis | reverse complement strand
CATATTTTTGATTCTGTTCTTCTTCATCTTTTGGCATGTGCAATTGTATGAGCAAGTATTCATATGAATTTATGACCTACTTAAACCTTTGAGGACCTTAAATTTTATTCAATCAAATTTTTTTCCAGTTTAAAACTATGGGACATATATGTGTCTTGGTCCTCAAAGGGTTTTTAAAGGGGCTGCAAACATAAATACGACAAAAATAATTCAATTAGTGCTTTTTGTGTTCATTTAATTTTTATTTGAAGTCCATTTTTTTTATATACCTTGAAATTAAGCCCTACCCCATGGAATGAAGCCCTACCTACATGACATCTGAGAGCTACATGGATCCCGCTTGTGAGGTTCCTGTCCGTCACTACTATTCAGTTTTAGGGTCCACTCACTAAGCCATATATTCTCTCATGCAAGAGAATAGGGCCAATTATGCTAATGACACTCGGCTCAAACTCTGTCAGAGCTTCAACTGAGTGTGATCCGATTCTCTCCCAGCACAGATATGGAGAAGATGGAGAACTTAATTTCTCCATCTTCTCCATAGTCTCTGTGAGTGTTCATCGGACTGCACTTGGATGACATCCGAGTGCAGTCCAATGTTTTACGTGCACCCGTAGACTTGTATGGGTGCACATGGTCCGAATATCGAATGAGATTATTTTCTCATGCCAATAATCGCAGATCTGCACTGTCCCATAGTATAACATAGGGCCGAGTCCTATCCGATAAAACATCACATAGCATTCGGCCGTGTTATACGACAGTGTGAGCGAGCCCTTAGAGTCAAGGAATATTTACATGCAAATGATGATATTACTCTCCAAGTGTATATTTTTTTAGGCGAGTTCATAGTAAATGCTTTGCCTTTTTGACATGTGATCAACTAAAGAACAAGAAAGATTTAGGACCTCCCCTATACAGAAACAGAAAATAGTTTGGAGGACTTGCATGTCCTTTTTTATTTATTATGAGAAAATCATAAAAGATCCCGTTTTTTAACCATGCTGTGACTTTCTGCTGAGGGAGAGGGAGAGAGCTGCCCTATTCAGAGTCTGTAATAAGACCTGCTGACAAAAGTGTTGAAGATACAGTCTAATGTGAATTAACAATGAAAAAAAGTTAATTTAACAAATGGCTTGTATTTTTTAATACAAACTTTTTTTGTGTTTACAGCTCCTTTAAAGGGAATCTGTCATCAGGTTTTTGCCACCTAATCTGAGAGCAGCATAATGTAGGGTTAGAGGCACTGATTCCAGTAATGTGTCACTTACTGGGCTGCTTAGTGTTGTTTTGATAAAATCATTGATTTGTCAGAAGGTAATTATTACTAGATGACTAGTAAGTTCTGTAGGACCCCACCCCCATCACTGATCAGTAGATTTCTGTGTACACTGAGCATGGGCAGAAAGCTGCCAATCAGTGGTGTGGGCGGGGCTATACAGAGCGCAGCATTCAGAGAGCTGCTAGATCTGCAGCAGATAAAACGGTGATTTTCTCAAAATGACAACAAGCAGCTGAAAAAGTGACACATCGCTGGAATCAGGGTATCTGCCCCAATATTGTGCTGCTCTCAGATGGGGCAGCACAATTAATATTATGCCAAATTAATTTCCCGTGAACTATCACATGATCTATCACGGGGATCATGTGACATGTCACGTGATAAATCAGGTGTGTGGAGGGGGCCCTTGCTACTCTTAATCCACCCCTGAGTGAGACTAATACTGTACAACCAAATTGGCTCAGCACAAAAGGTTTCTTCAGATGTGGAGCCAATCGGTGCAAAGCGTGTCTACATGCGGTTAAAACAGATAGTTTTATGTCCTTAAGTAATGATAGAGAATATAAAATTCATGATTTCCTCAATTGTAATTCATCAGGGGAGTCCCTGTGGATTTTCACATTGGATACCACAGGGGTTAAATTCAAGACAGGATCTGATACTGCAGCATTAAGAAATATAATTCTGCATTTATTTCCATGCATGTACACTGGGTACGGAAAGTATTCAGACCCCTTTACATTTTTCACTCTTTGTTTCATTGCAGCCATTTGGTAAATTCTAAAAAGTTCATTTTTTTCTCATTAAAGTCCACTCTGCACCCCATCTTGTCTGAAAGAAAACAGAAATGAAGAAATTTTTGCAAAATTTAATAAAAAAGAAAAACTGAAATATCACACGGGCATAAGTATTCAGACCCTTTGCTCAGTATTGAGTAGAAGCACCCTTTTGGGCTAGTACAGCCATGAGTCTTCTTGGAAATGATGCAACAAGTTTTTCACACCAGCATTTTGGGATCCTCTGCCATTCTTCCTTGCAGATCCTCTCCAGTTCCGTCAGGATGAATGGGAAACGTTGGTGGACAGCCATTTTCAGGTCTCTCCAAAGATGCTCAATTGGGTTTAGGTCAGGGCTCTGGCTGGGCCAGTCAAGAATGGTCAAATAGTTGTTCTGAAGCCACTCCTTTGTTATTTTAGCTGTGTGCTTAGGGTCATTGTCTTGTTGGAAGGTGAACCTTTGGCCAAGTCTGAGGTGCAGAGCACTCTGGAAGAGGTTTTCATCCAGGATATCTCTGTACTTGGCCGCATTCATGTTTCCTTCAATTGCAACCAGTCGTCCTGTCCCTGCAGCTGAAAAACACACCCATAGCATGATACTGCTGTTATGATCTGCTACAAGAACTAAGGAAAGAGAGGAAATCTGTCCATACAATAGGACTAAGCTGATTCCTTACGATGCAGCGGGCAACCTGTTCCTTGCAAACAGACCCGCCTATGTCCGCGGCTAATCTGAACACAGACCTATAGATTAAAGGGAGGGGTCCCTAAAAGAACTAAGGACTGGGACAAAACTGGACACCTCCTGGCAGAAGTAGTAGCAGAAGAAGACAAACAGACAAAAGTATTTAGTGGTCCAAGGACCAAACAAACTAGAGAGATACAGTAGGTACAAAGCACCTGGCTAGATTAAGAGTCAAAGTAACACTGAAGTCCAGCAAAGCCTGAAGGGCGGAGCTGGAATAAATAGGCAGAAGGTCACATGACCACAAAATAGAAAAAACTAACAGGAGGGTTCTAACAACTGCCACCACCATGTTTCACTGTTGGGATTGTATTAGGCAGGTGATGAGCAGTGCCTGGTTTTCTCCACACATACCACTTAGAATTATCACCAAAAAGTTCTATCTTCGTCTCATCAGACCAGAGAATCTTATTTCTCATAGTCTGGGAGTCCTTCATGTGTTTTTGAGCAAACTCTATGCGGGCTTTCATATGAGGAGAGGCTTCCATCTGGCCACTCTGCCATAAAGGCCCAACTGGGGAAGGGCTGCAGTGATAGTTGACTATGTGGAACTTTCTCCCATCTCCCTACTGCATCTCTGGAGCTCAGCCACAGTGATCTTGGGGTTCTTCTTTACCTCTCTCACCAAGGCTCTTCTCCCACGATTGCTCAGTTTGGCTGGACGGCCAGGTCTAGGAAGACTTCTGGTGGTCCCAAACTTCTTCCATTTAAGGATTATGGAGGCCACTGTGCTCTTATGAACCTTGGGTAATGCAGAAATTCTTTTATAACCTTGGCTAGATCTGTGCCTTGCCACAATTCGGTCTCTGAGCTCCTTGGGCAGTTCGTTTGAGCTCATGATTCTCATTTGGTCTGACATGTAGTGTGAGCTGTGGGGTCTTATATAGACAGGTGTGTGCCTTTCCAAATCAAGTCCTATCAGTTTAATTAAACACATTTGGACTCCATTGAAGGAGTAGAACCATCTCAAGGAGGATCACAAGGAAATGGACAGCATGTGACTTAAATATGAGTGTCTGAGCAAAGGATCTGAATACTTATGACCGTGTGATATTTCAGTTTTTCTTTTTTAATAAATTTGCAAAAAAATTCTATATTGCTGTTTTTTTCAGTCAAGATGGGGTGCAGAGTGTACTTTAATGAGAAAAAAATGAACTTTTTAGAATTTATCAAATGGCTGCAATGAAACAAAGAGTGAAAAATTTAAAGGAGTCTGAATACTTTCCGTACTCACTGTATGTATCTATATAAACTGCTCCAAAAATAAAGGGAACACTTAAAACAACAGAATATAACTCCAAGTAAATCAAACTTCTGTGAAATCAAACTGTCCACTTAGGAAGCAACACTGATTGACAATCAATTTCACATGCTGATGTGCAAATGGAATAGAGGATAGATGGAAATTATTGGCAATTATCAAGACACCCTCAATAAAGGAGTGGTTCTGCAGGTGGGGACCACAGACCACATCTCAGTACCAATGCTTTCTGGCTGATGTTTTGGTCACTTTTGAATGTTGGTTGTGCTTTCACACTCGTGGTAGCATGAGACAGACTCTACAACCCACAGAAGTTGCTCAGATAGTGCAGCTCATCCAGGATGGCACATCAATGCGAGCTGTGGCAAGAAGGTTGGCTGTGTCCAGAGGCTGGAGGCGCTACCAGGAGACAGGCCAGTACACCAGGAGATGTGGAGGGGGCCGTAGGAGGGCAACAACCCAGCAGCAGGACCGCTACCTCCGCCTTTGTGAAAGGAGGAACAGGAGGAGCACTGCCAGAGCCCTGCAAAATGACCTCCAGCAGGCCACAAATGTGCATGTGTCTGCACAAACGGTTAGATACTAACTCCATGAGGGTGGTATGAGGGCCCGACGTCCACAGATAGGGGTTGTGCTCACAGCCCAACACCATGCAGGACGCTTGGCATTTGCCACAGAACACCAGGATTGGCAAAGTTGCCACTCGCGCCCTGTGCTCTTCGTAGATGAAAGCAGGTTCACACTGAGCACATGTGACAGACGTGACAGAGTCTGGAGACGCCGTGGAGAGTGACATCCTTCAGCATGACCGGTTTGGCAGTGGGTGAGTAATGGTGTGGGGTGGCATTTCTTTGGAGAGCCGCACAGCCCTCCATGTGCTCGCCAGAGGTAGCCTGACTTCCATTAGGTACCGAGATGAGATCCTCAGACCCCTTGTGAGACCATATGCTGGTGCGGTTGGCCCTGGGTTCCTCATAATGCTGGACAATGGCAGACCTCATGTGGCTGGAGTGTGTCAGCAGTTCCTGCAAGATGGAGGCATTGAAGCTATGGACTGGCCCGCCCGTTCCCCAGACCTGAATCCGATTGAGCACATCTGGGACATCATGTCTCGCTCCATCCGCCAACGTCACGTTGCACCACAGACTGTCCAGGAGTTGGCGGATGCTTTAGTTCAGGTCTGGGAGGAGATCCCACAGGAGACCATCCGCAACCTCATCAGGAGCATGCCCAGGCGTTGTAGGGAGGTCATACAGGCACGTGGATATATATATATATATATATATATATATATATATATATATATATATATATGCCTTTTTGTCATTCTAGTAGTAGGGCCATAATTAAGACATGATTTGTTGAAACGTGTAGGTCTGTAAGCTATGATAGTTGCACATTTGCTGTATTCTTTGTGGAGCAGTGTTTTATATGGCTAATAAAAGCTAAGTTTTAATATTTTTTCTACTAAACAAACCTTTACGCTGGATCATTTGCACTTTTCCCATGTCTGACTGCACTTACGTTTTGCCCTGGTACCACTTATCTGCATCTCCAGAAGTTTCCCATTTCTCTATTATACTCTTCAAATTACATTTTGAGACTTTCTCCTCCTGCTGTTGCACATATTTTTTTCCCTTCATCTGCACAGGTATCATTAATCTATCAACTATAATGGCCGTACCAGGTCCTGCAGGTCCTGTATCCCGTACACATGACGTGGGCAGTGCACGGCATGCCGCTAGTTTTTATTCTGAGTGCTCTTATATACGGTGGTAGTTTTACACAATGTTGAGCCTGTGATTTGCAGAGTGAAATGTCTGACTGCTAGAACAGAAGTATACGGCAGATTCTACAGCATGGATACATAAAGGACGTCCTGGGGGAATATACCTCCCTCCAACACTCGTCCAGTCCCTGCCTCACACTAGAGACATTTATAATAACTCCAGGACTATGGAGCTGGTCATTTTCTCATAATCTGTGGCCATTATTAGTGATCTCACATTGTACGGTAATATCACCCTGGAGGTTGTGATGTATTTAGTGTAATAGCGCCATCTAGAATATACAGTATATATCAGGCGATACCATGCTTACTATAGTTAGTCGTCTTCTGTGCCCTCTATAGCTATCTATTATACTTTATATTTCTTTATAATAATTTATAATAAATTACTCGATAGTTTTACAGCTTTATGATGTTTATTAATCTGCTGAAATGATAAAAGAAAGTCGAACCTTACAGTGGACACAGGTGGAAGTGTCCTCCATGATGGTGTAGGCTGAGGTGGAGCAAGTATTTAGTCAGTGGGGGATCAAGATGACGAGTATTCCCCAGGGTTCCCTGTTATCAGGGAGGGACCCGGTGTATGCAATCAAAAGATCTTATCCTCTGACCGGCTTTGTGCCATCAACAGGTAATGATCCTCTGTCCGGCTGTGTGCCATCAACAGGTAATGACCATCCGGCAGTCCGACATCAACTGGTCATCACCCTCCAGCTGTGTGCCATCAACAGGTAATGACCATCCGGCAGTGCGCCATCAACAGGTAATGACCCTCTGGCTATGGCCATCAATAGGTCATCACCCTCCGGCTGTGTTCCATCAACAGGTAATGACCATCCGGCAGTGTGCCATGAACAGGTAATGACCATCCGGCTGTGTGCCATCAACAGGTAATGACCATCCGGCAGTGCACCATCAACAGGTAATGACCCTCTGGCTATGGCCATCAATTGGTCATCACCCTCCGGCTGTGTGCCATCAATAGGTAATGACCATCCGGCAGTGCGCCATGAACAGGTAATGACCATCCGTCTGTGTGCCATCAACAGGTAATTATCCCCTGTCCGGCTGTGTGCCATCAACAGGTAATGACCCTCTGGCTATGGTCATCAATAGGTCATCACCCTCCGGCTGTGTGCCATCAACAGGTAATGACCCTCTGGCTATGGCCATCAATAGGTCATCATCCTCCAGCTGTGTGCCATCAACAGGTAATGACCCTCTGGCTATGGCCATCAATAGATCATCACCCTCCGGCTGTGTGCCATCAAATGTTTTTATCTTCTGTCCAGTTTTGTGCCATCAAGAGGTAATGACCCTCCAGCTGTGGGCCATCAACAGGTCATCACCCTTCGGCATTTAGGCTTCTTGTCTTCTGTAAGATGCGATTCTTGAGTCTCCTGATGCTAAAAAATATTTTAAAAATCACCGATTAAACTAATAATCTATCTTGTACATAAGCATCACAATTTATAATCTATCTAGTGCATAAGTATGACAATTTAGCTCACAGAACATACACTATGGTAAAACATTAGACCCTACAAGCAGAAATTTGCTAAACTAATATAAATATAACTGACAAATCAGTAGAAAAATCGCTACCAATGGCACAGCTCTCTTCACTTCAACCTGTAACCATAGTAGATAAGAAATAGAGGACAATGCTCATAGTCAGTTATCAACAATTCGGCATGGGGCATCCCACCAGAGACATTATAATATCTAGTAGATTATAGATGGCAATAGAATTTACCAACAAGCACATAGTACGCCAAACTCAAGTACATAGTATGCCAAACCTCGACACGTTTTCCTAAAATAGGTTCATCAGAAGCACATACTAGACAGTGATACTTAGCAAAGCGTTCATAGATATATGCGCCATATGATAAGGTGCTAAAGTGCAAGTGTGTGACAAAATATCCATGCGATTTCAGGTGCAATGCTGCATTGTATGTAGTAAGATGGTGCCCATCAGACAGCATGTATAGGACTAACCTGTGATGAAAACACGAGCAATGGGAAAGTTCAAGCAGTTGCCTTCTCAATCTTCCTCGCCTCTAAGACATCTAAGGAAACATCTTCTCCTCTTGATTTTGGGTTGAGGTGTTGTAGGCATTTCAGGCTCTGGCATTCTAGGTTCTGACATACTAGGTTCTGACATGGTAGGTTCTGGTGTTCTAGGTTCTGGTGCTCTTGGCTCTGGAATTCTGGGTTGTTGGCTTCTCTGAAAAATCAGTAACCTCTCTTTAAGCTCCGTTGAACTTCGAGCTCTTCTTCCTATATTGTTGTGAGGGATCATTCTGACCCAGACAATATCACTGAACGCCACTTTATAGTTGCAACTAGGAACCTTTTTCGCATCCTGCGGTGCAGGAGCCATGGATGGAGTAGAACATTTGCCATTGGGCAGGACAGGTGTTCTCCTGGAGTCTTGCTTCTGAATCTGAGGGATGCAAATCGGCTCCTTACAAGCACTTTGTTCCTTCAGAATGGTTTTGTTCTCAGGAGTTTTCTGATTGTTTCACCAGGTTCAGACATTGCCCACTTGCTCAGGACAAGACTTAAGGCCAAATACTCTAGTATTGTCAGTAGTGTCATCACCGCAACAAAAACTGCGTCACGGAAGAGCCAAAGAGGAAGATTGATGGAAGCTTGATAGGTGCTTCTTCTGAGATCCACGGGTAGTGGGTCATCCTATAATAAAGAAAAAAAACATAATAAAGTCCTGTATATTTATACCCAATCCAGTCAAACAGAGAGCCCTTGTTATTATACAGTGATGGATACATTATCAAGCAACTTTCAGAAATATCCCATTGAGAAGATCAGGAAGAAGTTTGGGATTCACCTCCAGGGTCCATGGAATATTATTTACAGTTGGACTTTCATATGACGGACGGTCACGTGTCCAGTATGAGAAGTCCTGCAAGAGGCGATATTCTCATTAGCTGATCCTTGTGACCTCCATATTGATGAGAACATACTCGCCCTCAGTGTACTGTAATGTGGGGGGTAGAGCAACGTAAAGCACAGAAATGATAGGATGATACTCATCATCTCCAGAGGTCTCTCAGCACCAAGGTATGGTCAATGAGATACAAGCTGCAGATGGGCCGAGGCTTCTAATATACCCAGGGGTGACATCACAAAGTCCTCTGTGACATCATTGCACAGTTCTATCCATCATGTCACTGATACTTTGGACCTAACTAAATGTCTAAAAGAGAACCCTTCCACATGATTTCCAATCACGGAGCAGCTTCAGTTTTTCAAGAAAAGTTTAAAAAATATAATCTGTGCTGTGATTGGTCACAATGGCACATGAAGCAGAACGTCTTTAGATCTTTTAAAGGGAAAGTGTCAGCAATTTTTTTACAATTGTAAAATTGTAAAGTATTTATATTTATATATAAATACACATATATATTTAAAAAGGTTTTAATGGTATAAAATCTGAAAAAAATATTTTAACTCTTTTGATGTTTTCATCTTGTAAACACTAGGGGGAGCAGCTGCTGATATTTCCATGAAAACAGAATACAGCTAGCTCGCATTACGACTGCAGTAAAAGTGGGCGGGATCTGCTCACATGGGTGTGATGTCACTCCTCCCCTTCTGGGCGTTTGCAAAAAGGTAAATGAGACTGTAGTTTAGGATCACAGTGCGGAGCGATCACTGGTGACTGCAAAGTGATATATAAGGGACAACACCAAAGTCATTAATCACTACAAGGACAAGGCAGGAATGTGGGAGTCAGAGGGGTCACCCCACACTTATATCCCCTCTGACTGTCACTTCCTAAGCTCCTTTCCCTGCCATAACCTCTTATTCCCGCAGGTAAATTCTTACAGGACCCCCCTCCCCATCCCCTTCCCCTGCCGCAGCTGATTCTAAACGTCCTCCATATGTAATAATAGGTACTCACCGGCAGCCTATGGTAATTCACAGGGTAGAACAGGGTACAGCACAGAAACAATATGGCGATCCTCATTGTCTCCAGGGGGTATCTCAGCACCAAGATATGGCCAATGAGATATGAGCTCCAGGTGGATGGAGCCCCCTTATATACCCCAAGGGTGACATCACAACGCCCTCTGTGACATCATCACCCACAACATTCCGTCACATGACATCACCCAGCACCAGCATCATGTGACCCAGCATAAATAGAAAGTCCTTGTTGGCTATAGCAACTATTCAAAACTAAGTTTAAACTTTTCCAACAGCTAAAGGCGGCTCTGTGATGGCAGTTTCTTCTTGTGGACGGTTGTGATAAATCTGCAGAACATCTACATAACGCGACATGTAGAAAATCCTGTCTTTTCCCCTCTGTTCTTCCTCTGGTGCTACAGAGACGGATAGAAGGAGCTTTTCCAGACCTTACAGTGCACAATATGGGACCTAATCACTGATATCCCAGATCTCCTCAGTACAAGCATACCGCCAACCTATGAGGACTAGAAAGAGGGCGAAACCATGCGGCACGCGTAGTCTGGCCACGCCCCTATCCACACCCCAAGCCACGCCCTTTTTATACCTTGGCAGGAGGAGATGTCTGTACAAAGCGCAAGTTATCAAAAGGCTGAAGGAACACTTTATCAACATGAATGAAGGTTTTGAAGGGCATCCACTGTCCCGGCACTACCGGAAGTTCCACAACCAATCTTATAAGGACACTAAGTTTTGTGGGATCCGATTAGTCCCCAGAAAATGGAGGGGAGGTGATTACCTGAGATTAATGTCGCGGATGGAATCCAAATGGTTCTTCACATTAAATAGCTTGGCTCTGAAGGGCCTTAATCACGAGAGTCAGCTGTATGCCTTCAACTCGCAGCGGTATATACTGTATGTATTTTTTATCCCAGTACCAATTGAACATTTACATTGCACTTTTATGAACCTCCTTATATTTTATCAATATAATATGTCTTTTGGATATATTCCTTTGAATCCACCTATTTTATATATGTATTTGTTTCTATACATTGATACCCCTATTGGAGATACTATATAATGTTTTTATTTTTCTCCTTCATTTTTTCCTTTTTATCTCTGGATGGTACTAAGTGCCGAATTTATACTATCCTGGTAATATACACTGATTAACAGACTGTTTTTTATAGCCATCAGAAATATAAGTATATAATTTTTATTCATTTTTAACTAATTGTGAAAGTTTGAACAAAGTCTTTTTTATTATTATTTTTTTCACACACAGTCTATTCTTATTGGAATTCTATCTTAGTTCTATTGCACCTCCATATGTCCTTTTGCACCGTCTTGTTAGTATTGGATCTTCCTCCATTTCTTTGGTTGTATTATCTTTGTGGGGGGCGTTTGGACTTTATTAGGTTACCAGTTTGACTACCAGCGAGAAGCTGACGAAGAGGAACTGTGAGTCCTCGAAACACGTAGTTTTTTTTGGCCTATACAGGACATCGAAGGAGAAGGAGAGAGTCAAGGCACAGGGATAAGCCCTCCTGATATCCAGAAGATATATATAACCATATCATATTATTGATACAAAATATAAATGCACAGAGTCAATAAAATCATTTAAAAACACCAAACCCCATCCTTACTTTGCAGGATACCTATTCCAAAGGTGTATCTAGGTTTTCTGGCACCCGGTGCAGCAGGGGCTGGCTGGCACATTTTAGCCTGGGGGGCAAGCACACAGCAGTGGCCCATGAGTAGCGGCCCATCCTTAACATGTTTATTACCAGATGCATCATAAGCCTATATTCACACGACCGTATTGTCTAAGTGCTGCCCGTGAAAAAACCTGACAGCACTTGGACCAGTTCAGATGAGTGTTTGTAGTGGTCAGACATAGTACATATTATTCTTATGTATTACTTAATGTTGAGCGATACCTTCCGATATCGGGAAATATCGGATCGGATTGGATCGGACCGATACCCAAAAAGTATCGGATATCGCCGATTCCGATACCAGAAACCAATGCAAGTCAATGGGACGCTAATATCGGAATGCCATCCCAGCGTGAGAGAATTCTCCTGATTGTTTAAAAGCCGGCAGGCGGTAAAAAGCCGCCGGCTTTTAAACAATCACACAGCCCCATACTGCTTCCCCGCAGCCTCCCACCCCGATCCTGCGCTCCCCCCGCCACCTCACATCCCGATCGTAAGTTAGGACCGGGCGGGGAGCGCAGCACCAAGGAGCAGGGAGCGAAGGACCCAGGCGGGGAAGCCGGCAGGGAAAAGACTTCACCGCCGGCTTTCCCGTTTTGTGCTGCGCTCTCCCGCCGGTTATTTCAAATGAACAGCTGAGGTATCAGGTGATGCTGATCAGCTGTTCATTTGAAGTAGCTGCGGTGCCCTCAGAGGGTTCATGTGAGTTCATGCTTCACTGCATGAACTCACATGAACTTTCCCACGGCCGCACAGGTCAGACTCACCTCCCAGACCATCAGACCCATCATGATTGGAGTGTGCGCGGGTGTCTGTGCGATGTGTGCGGGTGTGTGCGCGATGTCTGCGGGTGTCTGCGTGCAGGCAGACATAGGCCGATGTGACACTACTACTCACATCGGCCTTTGTCTGTCCCCCGTCCACTCGTGCCAGCAGGATCAGCTCGATGGGAGCAGTAGTTCCCATCAGCCTGATCCTGCTATTTAAACTGCCCCATATGTTATTTTTGCCCCTATACATCTTTTATGTTTTTAGGCCCCCCATATATTTTTTTTGTTTTTGGTCCCCAATAAATTTTAAATACATTTTTCATTGGTGGCCAGTGGTTACCTAAAATAAATTAGTTCATACATTACCTGATCGCCACCTAAAATAAAGTAAAAAATAAAAAACTACACCTATACTCACCTAGACACCGGTTTATGCAATGATGGGGCTGCTTTACGGCCCCGTCATTCTAGCGGCGGCAGTGGTTTAGAGCGGTCACATTTTATGTGGCTGCTCTAAACTGGAGATCTTCGTGGGACACTCGTGGACTACTACGGAGGGGTAAGGATAAGGTTGTGGTTTATTATTTTATATTTTATTACAGGAGATCGATGGCTTCGGGGAATTAGGTGTCTAGGTGAGTATAGGTGTAGTTTTTTATTTTTTACTTTATTTTAGGTGGCGATCGGCGGGGACAGGTAATGTATGAACTAATTTATTTTAGGTAACCACTGGCCACCAATGAAAAATGTATTTAAAATTTATTGGGGACCAAAAACAAAAAAAATATATGGGGGGCCTAAAAACATAAAAGATGTATAGGGGCAAAAATAACATATGGGGCAGCTAAAATAGCTACTGCTCCCATCGAGCTGATCCTGCTGGCACAAGTGGACGGGGGACAGACATAGGCCGATGGGAGTAGTAGTGTCACATTAGCCTATGTCTGCCTGCACGCAGACACCCGCAGACATCGCGCACACACCTGCACACATCGCACAGACACCTGCGCACACACCAATCATGATGGGTCTGATGGTCTGGGAGGTGAGGCTGACCTGTGCGGCCGTGGGAAAGTTCATGTGAGTTCATGCAGTGAAGCATGAACTCACATGAACCCTCTGAGGGCACCGCGGCTACTTCAAATGAACAGCTGATCAGCATCACCTGATACCTCAGCTGTTCATTTGAAATAACCGGCGGGAGAGCGCAGCACAGAACGGGAAAGCCGGCGGTGTAGTCTTTTCACTGCCGGCTTCCCCGCCCGGGTCCTTCGCTCCCTGCTCCTTGGTGCTGCGCTCCCCGCCCGGTCCTAACTTACGATCGGGATGGGAGGTGGCGGGGGGAGCGCAGGATCGGGGTGGGAGGCTGCGGGGAAGCAGTATGGGGCTGTGTGATTGTTTAAAAGCCGGCGGCTTTTTACCGCCCGCCGGCTTTTAAACAATCAGGAGAATTCTCTCACGCTGGGATGGCTTTCCGATATTAGTGTCCCATTGACTTGCATTGGTTTCCGGTATCGGAATCGGCGATATCCGATACTTTTGGGTATCGGTCCTATCCAATCTGATACGATATTTCCCGATATCGGAAGGTATCGCTCAACACTACTCCTGACCCCACACATAAACTTCAGCTCATCCAGCACCATGACAACCAGCACAGCAGAGTCCTGCATCTGACGCGCCCCTGGGCCTGCTGTGTCGCGCAGCGTCTCGCGCACGGGGCTTACCCGGAACCGGATCAGATGAGGGTTGTAGTCTCCGAGTGGCGGGGACCCGGTCCGTGCCCAGGGAGTCAACTCAGTGTGTGGCAGTCTTGATAGATGTTATTTGAGTGTCGACTACGCCACCCGTTGATTTGCAGCTATGGAGCTGCCGCTGCAGGGCAGACCGCTGAGGCCGGTGTAGAATTGTGCAGCGTGATAGTATAACCCCCAACGGGAGGGGTATGGCCTCAGGGCAGCCGACGTGGAAAATGGGGGTAGCAGGAACCACTCAGAGACGGTGCGGTGTAATTCAGGGTCTTTACTGGTAACAACGATAGACCCTCCCGGAGTACTTGCTAGCGAACGGGGCCTGGTCAGTCCTTGAGCAGATGGGATCTCCCCTGGCCAGGCGGAGTTGTAGGCCTCCCAAACTGACTGTACTCTTCTGGCTACCTTGCTAGAAGCGGATATAAGTAGCCCACGTCCCTGAGTGTACCGTGTGGTGCTCACCCGTATGGCCGGTGACTCGGGGCCTTCTAATGGCTTCCGCTCCACGATGGCGGTGCTGGTCCCACGCGTGTGACCGTGCCTTCGGGTTTCTGGGCCTGAGGACCTGAAATCCCCTGCCGGTCGGCTTCTGCTGCTGGGTAAGAGTTAGTCCCCACAGCCTCGGACGCCGGGTCCGGTAAGAAAGCTTCTCAGTCAGGGTGAGCTCTGCAGCTGCCAGCCCCTGACTCGTATTAGTATTGCTCCCACTGAGCTTCTGCTGTTTCTTCATATGACTGTTTCTTGTCTCTACTCTCCTTGACTCCAGGCTCAGGCCCCTGGACAGGGCCTGCCTGTGGAGCAGAGCCCATAGAGCAGCTCTGCTCCCTGTCTTCTCCTCTCAGAACTCCCTACCCTGCCTCAGCCCCAGGTTTATATAGGGGAAGTCCTTCCCCTCCCAAGACTGGGCAGGAGGTGTGGCATGCACAGGATCCCTGACCAAAGGACCTCCCACCTGCTCTCAGACATAATATCTCTATCACTGTGGCAACCAGACCCCTGGGGTGTCACACATCCACTGAGGCCCCTGATCATGTGACCCCTGACTCTTCCCCTCCTGTGACCTCATCACAGCTCCTGTGCGCACAGAGCAGCCATATATGTGGTGGCGGCTCTGCAGGTGGAGGTATGTGGGGATCCCCCATTACTGGGCGCAGGGGGCATTAACCCCTTGAGCACAGAGACTCTTTTGGGGTCTTGTGTTGCCCCTTTATAAGAATCATAAGGTTTTTGTTCTGTTTCCTGTAAAAGATACATACGACCCAACTATGGAGACAGGAAGGGAGGAAACGTATTGTTTTCATAGTAAAGGGCCCCTTTACTGGCCCCACAGTGTAATGCCCCCATTATGCCCCTTATACAGAATGTATGATGCCCCCACACAGTGTAATGCCCCCATTATGCCCCTTATGTAGGATGCATGATGCCCCCCACAGTGTAATGCCCCCATTATACCCCTTATGCAGTATGTATGATGCCCCCACACAGTGTAATGCCCCCATTATGCCCCTTATGTAGGATGCATGATGCCCCCCACAGTGTAATGCCCCCATTATACCCCTTATGCAGTATGTATGATGCCCCCACACAGTGTAATGCCCCCATTATGCCCCTTATGCAGGATGTATGATGCCCCCACACAGTGTAATGCCCCCATTATGCCCCTTATGCAGTATGTATGATGCCCCCCACACAGTGTAATGCCCCCATTATGCCCCTTATGCAGGATGTATGATGCCCCCACACAGTGTAATGCCCCCATTATGCCCCTTATGTAGGATGCATGATGCCCCCCACAGTGTAATGCCCCCATTATACCCCTTATGCAGTATGTATGATGCCCCCACACAGTGTAATGCCCCCATTATGCCCCTTATGTAGGATGCATGATGCCCCCCACAGTGTAATGCCCCCATTATACCCCTTATGCAGTATGCATGATGCCCCCCACAGTGTAATGCCCCCATTATACCCCTTATGCAGTATGTATGATGCCCCCACACAGTGTAATGCCCCCATTATGCACCTTATGTAGGATGCATGATGCCCCCCACAGTGTAATGCCCCCATTATACCCCTTATGCAGTATGTATGATGCCCCCACACAGTGTAATGCCCCCATTATGCCCCTTATGCAGGATGCATGATGCCCCCACACAGTGTAATGCCCCCATTATGCCCCTTATGCAGGATGTATGATGCCCCCACACAGTGTAATGCCCCCATTATGCCCCTTATGCAGGATGTATGATGCCCCCACACAGTGTAATGCCCCCATTATGCCCCTTATGCAGTATACATGATGCCCCCACACAGTGTAATGCCCCCATTATGCTCCTTATGCAGTATGTATGATGCCCCCACACAGTGTAATGCCCCCATTATGCCCCTTATGCAGTATGTATGATGCCCCCACACAGTGTAATGCCCCATTATGCCCCTTATACAGTATATATGATGCCCCACACAGTGTAATGCCCCCATTATGCCCCTTATACAGTATGTATGATGCACCACACAGTGTATGCCACCATTATGCCCCTCATGCAGTATGTATGATGCTCCCACACAGTGTAATGCCCCCATTATGCCCCTTATACAAGATGTATGATGCTACCACACAATGTAATGCCCCCATTATGCCCCTTATGCAGTATGTATGATGCCCCCGCACAGTGTATTGCCCCCATTATGCCCCTTATGCAGTATGTATGATGCCCCAAAAAGTTTAATGCCCCCATTATGCCCCTTATGTAGTATGTATTATGCCCCCACACAGTGTAATGCCCCCATTATGCCCCTTATGCAGTATGCAGGACATTGCCAGACCTCATGTGGCTGGAGTGTGTCAGCAGTTTCTGCAAGGTGAAGGCATTGAAGCTATGGACTGGCCCGCCTGTTCCCCAGACCTGAATCCGATTGAGCACATCTGGGACATCATGTCTCGCTCCATCTGTGTCACGCTGGCCTGGATGCCACAAAATGTATTAAAGCTGTGTCTGAGAGCAAGGGGGAGGTTCTCTAGTCAGGGGAACATTAGCATGCAATGCCTCCTGTCTCAGGCCAGTAGGGGGAGCAGGCTGCCCCTATAAAAACTGGTGCTGGGGGCAGGGTTAGAGAGAACTGGATGGCCTGTCTCAGCATTGAGACTTGTCCCAGAGCAGAACAGGGACAGACAGTTGCACTGCACCTAAGAGGAAGTGTGGCAGGAGGAGAGCCACAAGCCAGAGACAAGAGGCGAAGAGAGCCTGTCTTGGCAGAAAGAGGACTTAATTTACCAGACTTTGGTGTCTGAGGCTGAGAGGATTCCACATCCCCCAGCAGAGAGCCAGTCCGCAGGGGACTGTTTATTCCTTGGCCTAAGAAGCCTGGAGGCCCTGCCACAACAGAAGGGACCAGTAAAGCCGTACAAGGCTGGGAGCAGAAAGGAACCCACGTCGCAGGCCATACAGGCGAGAATACACAGAAAGCTTGGAAACGTGGGCTGTTACCCTATCAGGAGGAGATAGCCAGAAGGAGCGCAGAAAGCACGGTAGGCCTACACCCTTACCCTGACCAGGGCCAATTTCCCCGTTGCTCTCAGACATCCAGGTCCCCCTCCTAGCCGGGACTGTTTATGGGTCAATTTACCTGTTCTAGTAAAGACCCTGGACTGCAACCTGTTGTCTGTGTGCTCCTTGCTTCTCCAGCACTATCAGCACTGGGACTCTCACCACCATCACTCCCACCATCCACTATACTGCCCTGGGGCCGCACTCTTCCCGTGGGGAGTCACACTACCCTAGCTGCACACCTCATCAGCCCCAGCGGTCGGCATGCAGCGGCGGTTCCTAATAACCGCAATCCACGGGTGGCGTAGTCGGACATAATCAAAAGCACATAACGGACTACCACTGGCCTGACCACCCTGAGCCACGGAACCGGGTTGCCACTACTACTCCCATCGTTCCCAGACTGCCCGGATCCGAGTGCCCCACGGCCCAAGGGGCGAGTCAGCTTTGGCGTAGTCGGCAGGATTTCATGCCCGCAACCACCGGGTACTGCGTGCCTGAAAAAGACTTTTGTAACTTACCTGTGGCGAAGTTTCCCGCCGTCCGGAGTCGTTTCCCGCCATCCGGAGCCGATTCCCGCCATCAGACGCCATCTTGGACTGTTTCCCGCCGTCTTCTGCCGTCTTCCCGCCATCCGCAGCTGTTTCTCGCCATCGGACGCCATCTTCAGGACGCCGCGCGGGAAGAAGAGGGGCGTGGACTTCAAAACCGCGCGAGATCCGAAGCTCCGCCCCACGCACCGACGCTGCGCAAGGTCCTGGAAGGGAGAGAGAGCGACGCTGACGTCATCAGGACGCGACGCAAGGTCCTCGTCCAGAGCAGCAGCAGCGGAGCCGCGGCCTACAGAAGAGGATCGTCGGAAGGTAGGCCACGCTTAACTAGGGGGGAGGAAGATGTCGGACACAGAGGCGCCCACTACCACCAACGCAGCTGCAGCAGCGGTGATGCCCTTTTCCCTGCCCTACATCCCTGGAGCGGCCTGGCTGCCCAAATACTCAGGGGAGCCCCATGCCCTAACTGACTTCAAGGAAAGGCTATACAGTTTGTTCCACGTTTACCCCCTGACAGAGGAACAGAAGGTCAGCATATTGACAGGGCAGTTAACTGGCGCAGCCCAAAGGGAGGTAAAATCATGGCCCACTGAGGATAAAAGGACTGTGAAGGGTATTCTGGCCCGGCTGCGGGGTACCTTTGACACACGTACCTCCGCTGAGATTAAAATGAGGTTCTATGGATGTAAGCAGCGGGCACAGGACAGCATCAGAGACTATGCCCTAAATCTGCAGGAAGCCTTGAGGGCTATTCAACAAACTGACCCTGGCAGTGTGCAGGAAACGGATAAGCTGCTAACAGAACAATTCATAGAAGGTCTGCTGTCTAGCGCCCACAGGGCCCAACTGCGTCTCATGTTCTTTCAGAACCCCGACCTAACCTTTGCCCAATTTAAGGACAGGGCCATAAGGGTGCTCCGTGAATCTGCAACCAGTGGCGCTATAAACCCCCGGCGCCCTGCTCTCACCAACCACCAGGAGGCGGCGCCCTCCTCTATGGATCCCGTGGGGGCTGATGCACAGGCCCTGAACCAAGCCCCGTCGAAAGACCTGCACCACCAAGTCCAGGAGCTGACCAGGAGCGTCGCGGCGTTGACCAGGACCGTCCAGGCGTTGCAAGTGGACCCGTCAAGACCCATCGAGCTGGCTTCAAGTCCGGAGGATGTCCCGTGGCGTCGACAGAGGAGGATCCCGTCGTTCCGAGGGAGGCCCACAGACCGCTACGCAGAGGATGGACAGCCCATTTGCCGTCGATGCAACCAGCCCGGACACATTTCCAGGTACTGTAATTTAAAAGGGTCCAACCTGGGGCAAAGGGCCAACCCCCAGGCATAAGATCACCAGGCCCTTACAATTGGCGTAATAAGTACGTTGGGGGGCGCCCGGTTTTACCCATGGTGCTGGACGGTATCCCCATGAGCGCCTTGCTGGATAATAGGTCACAAGTAACCACTATCCCTTATGTACTTTTTAAGCAGTATTGGACTGATGCTGATATCACACGGTATCCAGACAATAACTTGAGCATCATCGCCAGTAATGGCTTACCCGTGCCGCAGATGGGGTTCAAGGAGATGACCATTAAAATTGGTAAAGTTGAACTGCCGGCACAGGGGGTGATTATTGTGGACATTGACCGTCGTGAAAGTCACCCTAAAATAACTGTGGGTACTAACGTAATTGAAAATTGTCTTTCAGAGGTAATTGTAATTCTACAACAGGTGGCGGTGAATGCTAGTTCCAGCCAACAGAGAGTCCTCAACAAGGAGATAAAAGCCCTGATGAGACGGCAGCAGGTAGAACTGTCTGGTGGTGAGATCGGTAGCGTAAGACTGAGTGACCCATTCCCCATTTCCATGCCTCCCAAAAGTGAAATGATGATCTGGTGTCGGACTGCAATCGGGTTGAGAGGTAGAGACTACCAAGCCATGGTAGAACCCGTGTACTCAGACAGCAGGCCCACCATTTTGACAGCCCGGGGGGTGGTTGATGTCCGTCATGGGAGGGTGCCCGTCCGCATCCTCAACATTGGGGAGAGGGAAGTACACTTACCCAGGTACGCTACACTCGCCAAACTGTTTGTTGTCGAACACAAAGCTATCAGGGCCGTGGAACCCTTGCCTCCATCTCCTCAGGCGGAGGGTAATGGCTCCCAGAAACAAAAGGAGGACTGGTGCCAGAAACTCCATGTGGGTGCTGACTCCACTCCCCTGCACCAAAAACAAGGAGTCTACCGGGTGGTACAGGAGTACGAGAGAGTCTTTAGTAAGCACCCGCTAGACTTCGGCAGAGTAAAAGGGATAGAACACCACATCCCCACAGGGAGCCACCCACCAATAAAAGAGAGGCACAGACGTGTACCCCCTGCACATTATCAGAACGCAAAGGGCATGCTAAGAGAGATGAAAGAAGCTGGGGTTATTAGAGACAGCTGTAGCCCCTGGGCAGCCCCCTTGGTTCTGGTCAAAAAGAAAGATGGCACCATGAGAATGTGCGTGGACTATAGACAAATCAACCGTATCACCCACAAAGACGCATATCCGCTGCCTAGAATAGAGGAGTCTTTAGCCGCACTAAAATCTGCTAACTTCTTTTCTACTTTGGACCTTACTAGCGGGTACTGGCAGGTTCCTGTGGCAGAGGCTGACAAGGAGAAGACTGCCTTCACCACCCCGATGGGACTGAGTGAGTTCAACTGTATGCCCTTCGGGCTCTGCAACGCACCAGGGACCTTCCAGAGGCTGATGGAATGATGTCTAGGGCACCGAAACTTCGAGACGGTCCTCCTTTACCTGGACGACGTGATCGTCTATTCGAAGACTTACGAGGACCACCTAAAGCACCTGGCCGAGGTGTTCGAAGCCCTGGCAGGCTATGGCCTGAAGGTGAAACCATCGAAGTGTCACCTGCTGAAACCAAAGGACCAGTACCTAGGGCACGTGGTAAGCGCGGAAGGAGTGGCCCCCGACCCTGACAAGGTCACGGCAATCAAGAGCTGGCCAAGCCCCTTGAACATCAAAGAGGTGAGACAGTTTCTCGGGTTGGTAGGCTACTACCGAAGGTTCATCCCCGGGTTCACTAAGATGGCAGCTCCTATGCAGGACCTCCTGATCGGACAGTCTAAGTCCAGGAGCCAAAAGCCGCCCTTCAAGTGGGATAAACCGGAAGAGGAGTCCTTCCGCCAGCTAAAGATGGCCCTCACAGGGGACGAGATCCTGGCCTACCCTGATTATGGCCAGCTTTTCATTCTCCACACAGATGCCAGTAATGTGGGACTGGGAGCCGTACTGTCCCAAAACCAACAGGGCAGAGAAAGGGTGATCGCGTACGCCAGCCGGAAGCTGAGACCCACCAAGAGGAACCCGGAGAATTACAGCTCCTTCAAGCTAGAATTCTTGGCGGTGGTGTGGGCCGTGACGGAACGCTTCAAGCATTACCTGGCCTCCGCAAAGTTCACCGTGTACACGGACAACAACCCGTTGACACACCTGGACAATGCAAGACTGGGTGCCCTAGAACAGCGGTGGATGGCCCGTCTCTCCAACTATGACTGATCAAGTACCGGGCCGGCAAAACCAATGCCAACGCTGACGCCCTATCAAGGATGCCTCACTTATCTAAAGGTGACGAAGACCCAGAAGAGCTGGAGGAGGTAGAACTCCCCGCGTTTCACCGGTATGGAGCTGCTCAATACTCCCACCGCGTGAAGGAGGAGGATCTAACAACCGTGATGATAAATCCCCTACCTCAACACAGCTGGGCCGAGACCCAAGATAGTGACCCTGCCATCCGCCTGGTGAAAGATCTGCTGACCCAGGAAGATGCCCGCATAGATCCGGATGCTCCAGAGGAAGCCAAGCAGCTATGGAAAGAGAAGAGCAAGCTGTTCCTCTACGAAGGCAAGTTGTGCAGAAGGATTGTCAACCACCGGACGCACGAGCTGACCTGGCAAGTCGTGGTCCCAAGGCGGGATGCAGCTATGGTCCTGGGGGCTTACCATGACAGAGCGGGACACATCGGTTCGGTTGGAAGAAACTGGAGTTCCTACTAAGAGGAAGGTTCTTTTGGGTCGGCATGAGAGGAGCTGTAGAAAAATGGTGCAGAGACTGTGGCCCTTGTCACCTAAGGAGGAAGGACCGCACCAGCCAGAAGACACCCTTGAGGCCCATCGTCACCACGCAGCCTCTTGAGCTGGTAGCTCTGGACCATGTCAAATTGGCTCCCAGCTGGTCAGGATACATCTATGCCCTGACAATCGTGGACCACTATTCCCGTTTTCTAGTGGTGGTCCCAGTAAAAGACTTGACAGCCCAAACAGCGGCCAGAGCCTTCCAGCAATATTTCTGCCGTCCACACGGGTATCCGGAACAGGTCCTGACAGACCAGGGTCCAGCGTTCGAGGCTGAAATCTTCCAGGAGTTCGGCAACCTCTATGGCTGTAAGAAGATTCGGACAACGCCTTACCACCCACAAACCAACGGGATGTGTGAGAAGATGAACAATATAGTCATTGATCTCCTGAAGACGTTGCCCCTGGAGGAGCGCAGCCTGTGGCCAGAAAAACTGCCGGACCTGATAGACTTATACAATCATATCCCGGTGAATGCTACCAACTGCACCCCGGCTTACCTGATGCGACCCAGACCGGGTAAGCTGCCTATAGACCTGGAGATGGGAGTCCTAACGCCTGAGGACACCTCCCCGGATGTGGACTGGGATACGGAAAGGCAACTGCAGTACAAGAAGGTGCAGTAGACTGTGGAGAAGAGCCTGGCCCAGGTGAGAGAGAGGCAAGAAAAACTCTTCAACCAACACGCCCCTGCTGGTCCCCTAGAACCTGGTGAGCAAGTCCTAAAGCGAAAAAGAAGGCTTCACAAGTTGGACGACCAGTGGGAAAGGGAACCCTACACCGTACTGCAGTCTGATCACGACAACCCGAAGGTGTGCGTGATCACCAAGGACGGAGGAGAAACCACTAGTACCGCCTCCAGAGACCATCTCAAAAGATGCCCCGAGCAACTCCGTAGTGCAGAAGAGGATCAGAGTGACCTTGAACCCACAGAGGACAAGGAAGAAATGATCAGCACCGTTCTCGGAGAGTTCCCTCAGTCCTGGACTCGCATAAATGATGCCATAGTGGTACCCGTCCTGCATTTCCTGCAACCGGCACAGCAACAACCAACACCAGAGCTGGAAGGTGAAGAGGAGCAAGCGGTTCCAGAGGCAGAAGAGCCTGTACCAGCAGCCCAGGAGAGTCAACCCTCTGCTGACAGTGAGCCTGCCATGCCTGCGGTAAGCCAAAGGACCCGCAGACAGCTGCCTTCCCTACCTGTACACCCAGCTGGTAGCTGTACCCCTAACGCTAGTGGGGAAAGCCAGGTTGGTCCACCACCAGACAGTGGGCTACGTAGGTCAACCAGGAGCACAAAGGGGCTGATACCCGCTCGCTGGAGAATATAGAGCGCACTAAAATTGTAAATAACCTTGTTGCCAAATGTTGAATTGTTTGCAAAGTTACATGCATGTTTGGTAATTCCGTGTTTCAGTTTCTTGCAGTTACTGTAAGGACTCACAGGTTATGGACTTTTTATAACCGGGACCTGGTATGGACTGCGTTCGGAGCCTAACCAAGGAATGAACTAAGACTGTGAAGGACTTGGGGTAGGACAAACCCCCACCTGGTTAAGGCTCCCCGTTGTATTGGTGATATGGACACCCGGTCACAGGCCACACTGTGACCTTAAGAACTCAATTTGTGCGTCGTCTGTCTATTAATGTCTATTAATGTTTTATTGTCTTTGTTTATTGTTTAGTCCCGGAGTACTAAATTTCACTAGGGGGGAATGTGTCACCCTGGCCTGGATGCCACAAAATGTATTAAAACTGTGTCTGAGAGCAAGGGGGAGGTTCTCTAGTCAGGGGAACATTAGCATGCAATGCCTCCTGTCTCAGGCCAGTAGGGGGAGCAGGCTGCCCCTATAAAAGCTGGTGCTGGGGGCAGGGTTAGAGAGAACTGGATGGCCTGTCTCAGCATTGAGACTTGTCCCAGAGCAGAACAGGGACAGACAGTTGCACTGCACCTAAGAGGAAGTGTGGCAGGAGGAGAGCCACAAGCCAGAGACAAGAGGCGAAGAGAGCCTGTCTTGGCAGAAAGAGGACTTAATTTACCAGACTTTGGTGTCTGAGGCTGAGAGGATTCCACATCCCCCAGCAGAGAACCAGTCCGCAGGGGACTGTATATTCCTTGGCCTAAGAAGCCTGGAGGCCCTGCCACAACAGAAGGTACCAGTAAAGCCGTACAAGGCTGGGAGCAGAAAGGAACCCACGTCGCAGGCCATACAGGCGAGAATACACGGAAAGCTTGGAAACGTGGGCTGTTACCCTATCAGGAGGAGATAGCCAGAAGGAGCGCAGAAAGCACGGTAGGCCTACACCCTCACCCTGACCAGGGCCAATTTCCCCGTTGCTCTCAGACATCCAGGTCCCCCTCCTAGCCGGGACTGTTTATGGGTCAATATACCTGTTCTAGTAAAGACCCTGGACTGCAACCTGTTGTCTGTGTGCTCCTTGCTTCTCCAGCACTATCAGCACTGGGACTCTCACCACCATCACTCCCACCATCCACTATACTGCCCTGGGGCCGCACTCTTCCCGTGGGGAGTCACACTACCCTAGCTGCACACCTCATCAGCCCCAGCGGTCGGCATGCAGCGGCGGTTCCTAATAACCGCAATCCACGGGTGGCGTAGTCGGACATAATCAATAGCACATAACGGACTACCACTGGCCTGACCACCCTGAGCCACGGAACCGGGTTGCCACTACTACTCCCATCGTTCCCAGACTGCCCGGATCCGAGTGCCCCACGGCCCAAGGGGCGAGTCAGCTTTGGCGTAGTCGGCAGGATTTCATGCCCGCAACCACCGGGTACTGCGTGCCTGAAAAAGACTTTTGTAACTTACCTGTGGCGAAGTTTCCCGCCGTCCGGAGTCGTTTCCCGCCATCCGGAGCCGATTCCCGCCATCAGACGCCATCTTGGACTGTTTCCCGCCGTCTTCTGCCGTCTTCCCGCCATCCGCAGCTGTTTCTCGCCATCGGACGCCATCTTCAGGACGCCGCGCGGGAAGAAGAGGGGCGTGGACTTCAAAACCGCGCGAGATCCGAAGCTCCGCCCCACGCACCGACGCTGCGCAAGGTCCTGGAAGGGAGAGAGAGCGACGCTGACGTCATCAGGACGCGACGCAAGGTCCTCGTCCAGAGCAGCAGCAGCGGAGCCGCGGCCTACAGAAGAGGATCGTCGGAAGGTAGGCCACGCTTAACTAGGGGGGAGGAAGATGTCGGACACAGAGGCGCCCACTACCACCAACGCAGCTGCAGCAGCGGTGATGCCCTTTTCCCTGCCCTACATCCCTGGAGCGGCCTGGCTGCCCAAATACTCAGGGGAGCCCCATGCCCTAACTGACTTCAAGGAAAGGCTATACAGTTTGTTCCACGTTTACCCCCTGACAGAGGAACAGAAGGTCAGCATATTGACAGGGCAGTTAACTGGCGCAGCCCAAAGGGAGGTAAAATCATGGCCCACTGAGGATAAAAGGACTGTGAAGGGTATTCTGGCCCGGCTGCGGGGTACCTTTGACACACGTACCTCCGCTGAGATTAAAATGAGGTTCTATGGATGTAAGCAGCGGGCACAGGACAGCATCAGAGACTATGCCCTAAATCTGCAGGAAGCCTTGAGGGCTATTCAACAAACTGACCCTGGCAGTGTGCAGGAAACGGATAAGCTGCTAACAGAACAATTCATAGAAGGTCTGCTGTCTAGCGCCCACAGGGCCCAACTGCGTCTCATGTTCTTTCAGAACCCCGACCTAACCTTTGCCCAATTTAAGGACAGGGCCATAAGGGTGCTCCGTGAATCTGCAACCAGTGGCGCTATAAACCCCCGGCGCCCTGCTCTCACCAACCACCAGGAGGCGGCGCCCTCCTCTATGGATCCCGTGGGGGCTGATGCACAGGCCCTGAACCAAGCCCCGTCGAAAGACCTGCACCACCAAGTCCAGGAGCTGACCAGGAGCGTCGCGGCGTTGACCAGGACCGTCCAGGCGTTGCAAGTGGACCCGTCAAGACCCATCGAGCTGGCTTCAAGTCCGGAGGATGTCCCGTGGCGTCGACAGAGGAGGATCCCGTCGTTCCGAGGGAGGCCCACAGACCGCTACGCAGAGGATGGACAGCCCATTTGCCGTCGATGCAACCAGCCCGGACACATTTCCAGGTACTGTAATTTAAAAGGGTCCAACCTGGGGCAAAGGGCCAACCCCCAGGCATAAGATCACCAGGCCCTTACAATTGGCGTAATAAGTACGTTGGGGGGCGCCCGGTTTTACCCATGGTGCTGGACGGTATCCCCATGAGCGCCTTGCTGGATAATAGGTCACAAGTAACCACTATCCCTTATGTACTTTTTAAGCAGTATTGGACTGATGCTGATATCACACGGTATCCAGACAATAACTTGAGCATCATCGCCAGTAATGGCTTACCCGTGCCGCAGATGGGGTTCAAGGAGATGACCATTAAAATTGGTAAAGTTGAACTGCCGGCACAGGGGGTGATTATTGTGGACATTGACCGTCGTGAAAGTCACCCTAAAATAACTGTGGGTACTAACGTAATTGAAAATTGTCTTTCAGAGGTAATTGTAATTCTACAACAGGTGGCGGTGAATGCTAGTTCCAGCCAACAGAGAGTCCTCAACAAGGAGATAAAAGCCCTGATGAGACGGCAGCAGGTAGAACTGTCTGGTGGTGAGATCGGTAGCGTAAGACTGAGTGACCCATTCCCCATTTCCATGCCTCCCAAAAGTGAAATGATGATCTGGTGTCGGACTGCAATCGGGTTGAGAGGTAGAGACTACCAAGCCATGGTAGAACCCGTGTACTCAGACAGCAGGCCCACCATTTTGACAGCCCGGGGGGTGGTTGATGTCCGTCATGGGAGGGTGCCCGTCCGCATCCTCAACATTGGGGAGAGGGAAGTACACTTACCCAGGTACGCTACACTCGCCAAACTGTTTGTTGTCGAACACAAAGCTATCAGGGCCGTGGAACCCTTGCCTCCATCTCCTCAGGCGGAGGGTAATGGCTCCCAGAAACAAAAGGAGGACTGGTGCCAGAAACTCCATGTGGGTGCTGACTCCACTCCCCTGCACCAAAAACAAGGAGTCTACCGGGTGGTACAGGAGTACGAGAGAGTCTTTAGTAAGCACCCGCTAGACTTCGGCAGAGTAAAAGGGATAGAACACCACATCCCCACAGGGAGCCACCCACCAATAAAAGAGAGGCACAGACGTGTACCCCCTGCACATTATCAGAACGCAAAGGGCATGCTAAGAGAGATGAAAGAAGCTGGGGTTATTAGAGACAGCTGTAGCCCCTGGGCAGCCCCCTTGGTTCTGGTCAAAAAGAAAGACGGCACCATGAGAATGTGCGTGGACTATAGACAAATCAACCGTATCACCCACAAAGACGCATATCCGCTGCCTAGAATAGAGGAGTCTTTAGCCGCACTAAAATCTGCTAACTTCTTTTCTACTTTGGACCTTACTAGCGGGTACTGGCAGGTTCCTGTGGCAGAGGCTGACAAGGAGAAGACTGCCTTCACCACCCCGATGGGACTGAGTGAGTTCAACTGTATGCCCTTCGGGCTCTGCAACGCACCAGGGACCTTCCAGAGGCTGATGGAATGATGTCTAGGGCACCGAAACTTCGAGACGGTCCTCCTTTACCTGGACGACGTGATCGTCTATTCGAAGACTTACGAGGACCACCTAAAGCACCTGGCCGAGGTGTTCGAAGCCCTGGCAGGCTATGGCCTGAAGGTGAAACCATCGAAGTGTCACCTGCTGAAACCAAAGGACCAGTACCTAGGGCACGTGGTAAGCGCGGAAGGAGTGGCCCCCGACCCTGACAAGGTCACGGCAATCAAGAGCTGGCCAAGCCCCTCGAACATCAAAGAGGTGAGACAGTTTCTCGGGTTGGTAGGCTACTACCGAAGGTTCATCCCCGGGTTCACTAAGATGGCAGCTCCTATGCAGGACCTCCTGATCGGACAGTCTAAGTCCAGGAGCCAAAAGCCGCCCTTCAAGTGGGATAAACCGGAAGAGGAGTCCTTCCGCCAGCTAAAGATGGCCCTCACAGGGGACGAGATCCTGGCCTACCCTGATTATGGCCAGCCTTTCATTCTCCACACAGATGCCAGTAATGTGGGACTGGGAGCTGTACTGTCCCAAAACCAACAGGGCAGAGAAAGGGTGATCGTGTACGCCAGCCGGAAGCTGAGACCCACCAAGAGGAACCCGGAGAATTACAGCTCCTTCAAGCTAGAATTCTTGGCGGTGGTGTGGGCCGTGACGGAACGCTTCAAGCATTACCTGGCCTCCGCAAAGTTCACCGTGTACACGGACAACAACCCGTTGACACACCTGGACAATGCAAGACTGGGTGCCCTAGAACAGCGGTGGATGGCCCGTCTCTCCAACTATGACTGATCAAGTACCGGGCCGGCAAAACCAATGCCAACGCTGACGCCCTATCAAGGATGCCTCACTTATCTGAAGGTGACGAAGACCCAGAAGAGCTGGAGGAGGTAGAACTCCCCGCGTTTCACCGGTATGGAGCTGCTCAATACTCCCACCGCGTGAAGGAGGAGGATCTAACAACCGTGATGATAAATCCCCTACCTCAACACAGCTGGGCCGAGACCCAAGATAGTGACCCTGCCATCCGCCTGGTGAAAGATCTGCTGACCCAGGAAGATGCCCGCATAGATCCGGATGCTCCAGAGGAAGCCAAGCAGCTATGGAAAGAGAAGAGCAAGCTGTTCCTCTACGAAGGCAAGTTGTGCAGAAGGATTGTCAACCACCGGACGCACGAGCTGACCTGGCAAGTCGTGGTCCCAAGGCGGGATGCAGCTATGGTCCTGGGGGCTTACCATGACAGAGCGGGACACATCGGTTCGGTTGGAAGAAACTGGAGTTCCTACTAAGAGGAAGGTTCTTTTGGGTCGGCATGAGAGGAGCTGTAGAAAAATGGTGCAGAGACTGTGGCCCTTGTCACCTAAGGAGGAAGGACCGCACCAGCCAGAAGACACCCTTGAGGCCCATCGTCACCACGCAGCCTCTTGAGCTGGTAGCTCTGGACCATGTCAAATTGGCTCCCAGCCGGTCAGGATACATCTATGCCCTGACAATCGTGGACCACTATTCCCGTTTTCTAGTGGTGGTCCCAGTAAAAGACTTGACAGCCCAAACAGCGGCCAGAGCCTTCCAGCAATATTTCTGCCGTCCACACGGGTATCCGGAACAGGTCCTGACAGACCAGGGTCCAGCGTTCGAGGCTGAAATCTTCCAGGAGTTCGGCAACCTCTATGGCTGTAAGAAGATTCGGACAACGCCTTACCACCCACAAACCAACGGGATGTGTGAGAAGATGAACAATATAGTCATTGATCTCCTGAAGACGTTGCCCCTGGAGGAGCGCAGCCTGTGGCCAGAAAAACTGCCGGACCTGATAGACTTATACAATCATATCCCGGTGAATGCTACCAACTGCACCCCGGCTTACCTGATGCGACCCAGACCGGGTAAGCTGCCTATAGACCTGGAGATGGGAGTCCTAACGCCTGAGGACACCTCCCCGGATGTGGACTGGGATACGGAAAGGCAACTGCAGTACAAGAAGGTGCAGTAGACTGTGGAGAAGAGCCTGGCCCAGGTGAGAGAGAGGCAAGAAAAACTCTTCAACCAACACGCCCCTGCTGGTCCCCTAGAACCTGGTGAGCAAGTCCTAAAGCGAAAAAGAAGGCTTCACAAGTTGGACGACCAGTGGGAAAGGGAACCCTACACCGTACTGCAGTCTGATCACGACAACCCGAAGGTGTGCGTGATCACCAAGGACGGAGGAGAAACCACTAGTACCGTCTCCAGAGACCATCTCAAAAGATGCCCCGAGCAACTCCGTAGTGCAGAAGAGGATCAGAGTGACCTTGAACCCGCAGAGGACAAGGAAGAAATGATCAGCACCGTTCTCGGAGAGTTCCCTCAGTCCTGGACTCGCATAAATGATGCCATAGTGGTACCCGTCCTGCATTTCCTGCAACCGGCACAGCAACAACCAACACCAGAGCTGGAAGGTGAAGAGGAGCAAGCGGTTCCAGAGGCAGAAGAGCCTGTACCAGCAGCCCAGGAGAGTCAACCCTCTGCTGACAGTGAGCCTGCCATGCCTGCGGTAAGCCAAAGGACCCGCAGACAGCTGCCTTCCCTACCTGTACACCCAGCTGGTAGCTGTACCCCTAACGCTAGTGGGGAAAGCCAGGTTGGTCCACCACCAGACAGTGGGCTACGTAGGTCAACCAGGAGCACAAAGGGGCTGATACCCGCTCGCTGGAGAATATAGAGCGCACTAAAATTGTAAATAACCTTGTTGCCAAATGTTGAATTGTTTGCAAAGTTACATGCATGTTTGGTAATTCCGTGTTTCAGTTTCTTGCAGTTACTGTAAGGACTCACAGGTTATGGACTTTTTATAACCGGGACCTGGTATGGACTGCGTTCGGAGCCTAACCAAGGAATGAACTAAGACTGTGAAGGACTTGGGGTAGGACAAACCCCCACCTGGTTAAGGCTCCCCGTTGTATTGGTGATATGGACACCCGGTCACAGGCCACACTGTGACCTTAAGAACTCAATTTGTGCGTCGTCTGTCTATTAATGTCTATTAATGTTTTATTGTCTTTGTTTATTGTTTAGTCCCGGAGTACTAAATTTCACTAGGGGGGAATGTGTCATCCTGGCCTGGATGCCACAAAATGTATTAAAACTGTGTCTGAGAGCAAGGGGGAGGTTCTCTAGTCAGGGGAACATTAGCATGCAATGCCTCCTGTCTCAGGCCAGTAGGGGGAGCAGGCTGCCCCTATAAAAGCTGGTGCTGGGGGCAGGGTTAGAGAGAACTGGATGGCCTGTCTCAGCATTGAGACTTGTCCCAGAGCAGAACAGGGACAGACAGTTGCACTGCACCTAAGAGGAAGTGTGGCAGGAGGAGAGCCACAAGCCAGAGACAAGAGGCGAAGAGAGCCTGTCTTGGCAGAAAGAGGACTTAATTTACCAGACTTTGGTGTCTGAGGCTGAGAGGATTCCACATCCCCCAGCAGAGAACCAGTCCGCAGGGGACTGTATATTCCTTGGCCTAAGAAGCCTGGAGGCCCTACCACAACAGAAGGTACCAGTAAAGCCGTACAAGGCTGGGAGCAGAAAGGAACCCACGTCGCAGGCCATACAGGCGAGAATACACGGAAAGCTTGGAAACGTGGGCTGTTACCCTATCAGGAGGAGATAGCCAGAAGGAGCGCAGAAAGCACGGTAGGCCTACACCCTCACCCTGACCAGGGCCAATTTCCCCGTTGCTCTCAGACATCCAGGTCCCCCTCCTAGCCGGGACTGTTTATGGGTCAATATACCTGTTCTAGTAAAGACCCTGGACTGCAACCTGTTGTCTGTGTGCTCCTTGCTTCTCCAGCACTATCAGCACTGGGACTCTCACCACCATCACTCCCACCATCCACTATACTGCCCTGGGGCCGCACTCTTCCCGTGGGTAGTCACACTACCCTAGCTGCACACCTCATCCAGCGGTCGGCATGCAGCGGCGGTTCCTAATAACCGCAAATCCACGGGTGGCGTAGTCGGACATAAACATCAGCACATAACGGACTACCACTGGCCTGACCACCCTGAGCCACGAAACCGGGTTGCCACTACTACTCCCATCGTTCCCCTACTGCCCGGATCCGAGTACCCCACGGCCAAGGGGGCGAGTCACATCCACCAACGTCGCGTTGCACCACTGACTGTTCAGGAGTTGGCTGATGCTTTAGTCTAGGTCTGGGAGGAGATCCCACAGGAGACCATCCGCAACCTCATCAGGAGCATGCCCAGGCGTTGTAGGGAGGTCATACAGGCACGTGGAGGCCACACACAATACTGAGCTTTCATCTGTGAAGAGCAGAGGGCACCAGTGGCGACTTTGCCAATCCTGGTGTTCTGTGGCAAATGTCAAGCGTCCTGCTCGGTGTTGGGCTGTGAGCACAACCCCCATCTGTGGACATCGGGCCCTCATACCACCCTCATGGAGTCGGTTTCTAACCGTTTGTGCAGACACATGCACATTTGTGGCCAGCTGGAGGTCATTTTGCAGGGCTCTGGCAGTGCTCCTCCTGTTCCTCCTTGCACAAAGGAGGAGGTAACGGTCCTGTTGCTGGGTTGTTGCCCTCCTATGGCTCCCTGCACATCTCCTGGTATCTGCTCCATGCTCTGGACACTGTGCTGACAGACACAGCTACACTTCTTGCCACAGCTCGCACTGATGTGCCATCCTGGATGAACGGCACTACCTGAGCAACTTCTGTGGGTTGTACTGCAGACACTGCCTAATGCTAATGTACCTCTAGGGGTGAGAGCAATGGCAAAATGAAAAAGTGACCAAAACATCAGCCAAAAAGAATGAGAACAGAGAAATGGTCTGTGGTCACCACCTGCAGAACCACTCCTTTATAGGGGGTATCTGGCTAAATGCCCCGTCTCATGCTGCACATAACACATCTGCATCTCTGGCTGCTATGGGCATAAAAGGGGACAAACTTATGGTGTGGCCCCCATGCTCCCCTGACCTCAACCCCATTGAGAACCTCTGGAGCATCATCAAAAGGAGTGTCTATGATGGCGGGAGGCAGTTCACATCTAAGCAACAGCTCTGGGAGGGTATTCTGTCCTCATGCACAACAATTAAAGCAGAAACCATCCAAAACCTGACAAATTCAATGGACGAGAGAGTTCAGAAGCTCCTTTCGAACAAGGGGTCCTATGTGCAAATGTAACATCATCTAGAATAAAGTTTTGAGTTGAAAACTGTTTGATTTCAGTGTGTAATAACCTGCTAATGCTTAGAATTTCAAAAAAGACCATTTTTTTGTTCTTTATTAAAATGAAAAGGTTGAAAACTCTGCTGTGCATAATAATTTGGAACATGCATTTTGAGTGCAGTTTGAGTTTTTTATTTTTTAAAAAATATACTGTTATCATAGGCAGTTTGTACAAAAACCGTTCAATTGTACTCTAATAGTTATTGACTGGAAAATTACAATGACTGCAATTCATATAGGTAATTTGGGAAAATCTGAGAAAATAATATTTGCATAATAATTTGGAACACAGTGTATACAGACCACAAAGTATGGCAGTATCAGCGATCAAGCAGACAAGGGCTGGAGAGAGCAGGAGAGACGCTAGAAAGACGCTCGAGAGAGAGAGAGCAGGAGAGACGCTCGAGAGAGAGAGCAGGAGAGACGCTAGAAAGACGCTCGAGAGAGAGAGAGAGCAGGAGAGATGCTCGAGATCAGGAGAGACGCTCGAGAGAGAGAGAGAGCAGGAGAGACGCTCAAGAGAGAGAGCAGGAGAGACGCTCGAGAGAGAGAGAGCAGGAGAGACGCTCGAGAGAGAGAGAGCAGGAGAGACGCTCGAGAGAGAGAGCAGGAGAGACGCTAGAAAGACGCTCGAGAGAGAGAGAGCAGGAGAGACGCTCGAGAGAGAGAGCAGGAGAGACGCTCAAGATCAGGAGAGACGCTCGAGAGAGAGAGCAGGAGAGACGCTCGAGAGAGAGAGCAGGAGAGACGCTCGAGAGAGAGCAGGAGAGACGCTAGAGAGAGAGAGCAGGAGAGACGCTCGAGAGAGAGAGAGCAGGAGAGACGCTCGAGAGAGAGAGAGCAGGAGAGACGCTCGAGAGAGAGCAGGAGAGACGCTCGAGAGAGAGAGCAGGAGAGACGCTAGAAAGACGCTCGAGAGAGAGAGCAGGAGAGACGCTCGAGAGAGAGAGCAGGAGAGACGCTCGAGAGAGAGCAGGAGAGACGCTCGAGAGAGAGAGCAGGAGAGACGCTCGAGAGAGAGAGAGCAGGAGAGACGCTCGAGAGAGAGAGAGCAGGAGAGACGCTTGAGAGAGAGAGAGCAGGAGAGACGCTCGAGAGAGAGAGCAGGAGAGACGCTCGAGAGAGAGAGAGCAGGAGAGACGCTCGAGAGAGAGAGAGCAGGAGAGACGCTCGAGAGAGAGAGCAGGAGAAACGTTCGAGAGAGTGAGCAGGAGAGACGCTCGAGAGAGAGAGCAGGAGAGACGCTCGAGAGAGAGAGCAGGAGAGACGCTCGAGAGAGAGAGAGAGCAGGAGAGACGCTCGAGAGAGAGAGCAGGAGAGACGCTCGAGAGAGAGAGAGCAGGAGAGATGCTCGAGAGAGAGAGAGAGCAGGAGAGACGCTAGAGAGAGAGAGACGCTTGAGAGAGAGAGCAGGAGAGACGCTCAAGAGAGAGAGAGCAGGAGAGACGCTCGAGAGAGAGAGAGACGCTTGAGAGATTGAGCAGGAGAGAAGCTCGAGAGAGAGAGCAGGAGAGACGCTCGAGAGAGAGCAGGAGAGACGCTCAAGAGAGAGCAGGAGAGACGCTCGAGAGAGAGCAGGAGAGACGCTCGAGAGAGAGAGAGCAGGAGAGATGCAAGAGAGAGAGAGACGCTCGAGAGAAAGAGCAGGAGAGAAGCTCGAGAGAGAGAGAGACGCTCGAGAGATTGAGCAGGAGAGAAGCTCGAGAGAGAGAGCAGGAGAGACGCTCGAGAGAGAGCAGCAGAGACGGTCGAGAGAGAGAGCAGGAGAGACGCTCGAGAGAGAGAGAGCAGGAGAGATGCAAGAGAGAGAGAGAGACGCTCGAGAGAAAGAGCAGGAGAGAAGCTCGAGAGAGAGAGCAGGAGAGAAGCTCGAGAGAGAGAGCAGGAGAGACACTCGAGAGAGAGTAGTAGAGACGCTCGAGAGAGAGAGCAGGAGAGACGCTCGAGAGAGAGAGCAGGAGAGACGCTCGAGAGAGAGAGCAGGAGAGACGCTCGAGAGAGAGAGAGCAGGAGAGACGCTCGAGAGAGAGAGCAGGAGAGACGCTCGAGAGAGAGAGCAGGAGAGACGCTCGAGAGAGAGAGCAGGAGAGACCCTCGAGAGAGAGAGAGCAGGAGAGACGCTCGAGAGAAAGAGCAGGAGAGAAGCTAGAGAGAGAGAGCAGGAGAGACGCTCGAGAGAGAGAGAGAGCAGGAGAGACGCTCGAGAGAGAGAGCAGGAGAGACGCTCGAGAGAGAGAGAGAGCAGGAGAGACGCTCGAGAGAGAGAGCAGGAGAGACGCTCGAGAGAGAGAGAGCAGGAGAGATGCTCGAGAGAGAGAGAGCAGGAGAGACGCTAGAGAGAGAGAGGCGCTCGAGAGAGAGAGAGCAGGAGAGACGCTCAAGAGAGAGAGAGCAGGAGAGACGCTCGAGAGAGAGAGACGCTCGAGAGATTGAGCAGGAGAGAAGCTCGAGAGAGAGAGCAGGAGAGACGCTCGAGAGAGAGCAGGAGAGACGCTCGAGAGAGAGAGCAGGAGAGACGCTCGAGAGAGAGAGAGCAGGAGAGATGCAAGAGAGAGAGAGACGCTCGAGAGAAAGAGCAGGAGAGAAGCTCGAGAGAGAGAGAGAGCAGGAGAGAAGCTCGAGAGAGAGAGCAGGAGAGACGCTCGAGAGAGAGCAGGAGAGACGTTCGAGAGAGAGAGCAGGAGAGACGCTCGAGAGAGAGAGCAGGAGAGACGCTCGAGAGAGAGCAGGAGAGACGCTCGAGAGAGAGAGAGCAGGAGAGACGCTCGAGAGAGAGAGCAGGAGAGACGCTCGAGAGAGAGAGCAGGAGAGACGCTCGAGAGAGAGAGCAGGAGAGACGCTCGAGAGAGAGAGAGCAGGAGAGACGCTCGAGAGAAAGAGCAGGAGAGAAGCTAGAGAGAGAGAGCAGGAGAGACGCTCGAGAGAGAGCAGGAGAGATGCTCGAGAGAGAGAGCAGGAGAGACGCTCGAGAGAGAGAGAGAGCAGGAGAGACGCTCGATAGAAAGCAGGAGCAACTGTCAATCACTTCATCACTATATGACTCAGTAATGATACCTATAGCATATTACTCAGGGTGACAACATGGCAGGTCACAGAGTTACTTTCATGATCTAGATTTGCTAAATTGGAGACATATCATGATACAGAGCCCATGTCCATGACTTATGTCAGCTCCAAAGTGAAATATGTATTGAAAAAAATTAAAAAAAATTATATATATACACACACATATACATACACTGCTCAAAAAAATAAAGGGAACACTCAAATAACACATCCTAGATCTGAATGAATGAAATATTCTCATTGAATACTTTGTTCTGTACAAAGCTGAATGTGCTGACAACAAAATCACATAAAAATCATCAATGGAAATCAAATTTATTAACTAATGGAGGCCTGGATTTGGAGCCACCCCCAAAATTAAAGTGGAAAAACACACTACAGGCTGATCCAACTTTGATGTAATGTCCTTAAAACAAGTCAAAATGAGGTTCAGTATTGTGTGCGGCCTCCACGTGCCTGTATGACCTCCCTACAACGCCTGGGCATGCTCCTGATGAGGTGGTCTCCTGTGGGATCTCCTCCCAGACCTGGACTAAATCATCCGCCAACTTCTGGAAAGTCTATGGTGCAACGTGACGTTGGTGGATGGAGCGAGACATGATGTCCCAGATGTGCTCAATCGGATTCAGGTCTGGGGAACGGGTGGGACAGTCCATAGCTTCAATGCCTTCATCTTGCAGGAACTGCTGACACACTCCAGCCACATGAGGTCTGGCATTGTCCTGCATTAGGAGGAACCCAGGGCCAACCGCACCAGCATATGGTCTCACAAGGGGTCTGAGGATCTCATCTCGGTACCTAATGGCAGTCAGGCTACGTCTGGCGAGCACATGGAGGGCTGTGCGGCCCTCCAAAGAAATGCCACTCCACACCATTACTGACCCACTGCCAAACCGGTCATGCTGAAGGATGTTGCAGGCAGCAGATCGCTCTCCACGGCGTCTCCAGACTCTGTCATGTCTGTCACATGTGCTCAGTGTGAACCTGCTTTCATCTGTGAAGAGCACAGGGCGCCAGTGGCGACTTTGCCAATCCTGGTGTTCTGTGGCAAATGCCAAGCGTCCTGCACAATGTTGGGATGTGATCACAACCCCCATCTGTGGACGTCGGGCCTTCATACCACCCTCATGGAGTCGGTTTCTAACCGTTTGTGCAGACACATGAACATTTGTGGCCTGCTGGAGGTCATTTTGCAGGGCTCTGTCAGTGCTCCCCCTGTTCCTCCTTGCACAAAGGCGGAGGTAGCGGTACTGCTGCTGGGTTGTTGCCCTCCTACGGCCCCCTCCTTGTCTCCTGGTGTACTGGCCTGTCTCCTGGTAGCACCTCCAGCCTCTGGACACTACGCTGACAGACACAGCAAACCTTCTTGCCACAGCTCGCACTGATGTGCCATCCTGGATGAGCTGCACTACCTGAGCAACTTCTGTGGGTTGTAGAGTCCGTCTCATGCTACCACGAGTGTGAAAGCATAACCAACATTCAAAAGTGACCAAAACATCTGCCAGAAAGCATTGGTACTGAGATGTGGTCTGTGGTCCCCACCTGCAGAATCAATCCTTTGAGGGTGTCTTGATAATTGCCAATAATTTCCATCTATTGTCTATTCCATTTGCACAACAGCATGTGAAATTGATTGTCAATCAGTGTCATTTCCTAAGTGGACAGTTTGATGCACTTGGAGTTATATTCTGTTGTTTAAGTGTTCCCTTTATTTTTTTGAGCAGTGTATATATACAGTACAGACCAAAAGGTGGACACACCTTCTCATTTAAAGATTTATCTGTATTTTCATGACTAAGAAAATTGTACATTCACACTGAAGGCATCAAAACTATGAATTAACACATGTGGAATTATATACTTAACAAAAACGTGTGAAACAACTGAAAATATGTCTTATATTCTAGGTTCTTCAAAGTAGCCACCTTTTGCTTTGATGGCTGCTTTGCACACTCTTGGCATTCTCTTGATGAGCTTCAAGAGGTAGTCACCGGAAATGGTTTTCACTTCACAGGTGTGCCCAGTCAGGTTTAATAAGTGGGATTTCTTGCCTTATAAATGGGGTTGGGACCATCACTTGTGTTGTGCAGAAGTCTGGTGGATACACAGCTGATAGTCCTACTGAATAGACTGTTAGATGATTTTTTCTTGCCATCATACAAATTCTAAGTAAAGAAAAACGAGTGGCCATCATTACTTTAAGAAATGAAGGTCAGTCAGTCCGAAAAATTGTGAAAACTTTGAAAGCGTCCCCAAGTGCAGTTGCAAAAACCATCAAGCGCTACAAAGAAACTGTCTCACATGAGGACTGCCCCAGGAAAGGAAGACCAAGAGTCACCTCTGCTTCTGAGGATAAGTTTATCCGAGTCACCAGCCTCAGAAATCGCAGGTTAACAGCAGCTCAGATTAGAGACCAGGTCAATGCCACACAGAGTTCTAGCAGCAGAAACATCTCTTCAACAACTGTTAAGAGGAGACTTTGTGCAGCAGGCCTTCATGGTAAAATAGCTGCTAGGAAACCACTGCTAAGGACAGGCAACAAGCAGAAGAGACTTGTTTGGGCTAAAGAACACAAGGAATGGACATTAGACCAGTGGAAATCTGTGCTTTGGTCTGATGAGTCCAAATTTGAGATCTTTGGTTCCAACCACCGTGTCTTTGTGCGACTCAGAAAAGGTGAACGGATGGACTTTACATGCCTGGTTCCCACCGTGAAGCATGGAGGAGGAGGTGTGATGGTGTGGGGGTGCTTTGCTGGTGACACTGTTGGAGATTTATTCAAAATTGAAGGCATACTGAACCAGCATGGCTACCACAGCATCTGGCAGCGGCATGCTATTCCATCCGGTTTGCGTTTAGTTGGACCATCATTTATTTTTCAAAAGGACAATGACCCCAAACACACCTCCAGGCTGTGTAAGGGCTATTTGACCAAGAAGGCGAGTGATGGGGTGCTACGCCAGATGACCTGGCCTCCACAGTCACCAGACCTGAACCCAATCGAGATGGTTTGGGGTGAGCTGGACCGCCGAGTGAAGGCAAAAGGGCCTACAAGTGCTAAGCATCTCCGGGAACTCCTTCAAGATTGTTGGAAGACCATTTCCGGTGACTACCACTTGAAGCGCATCAAGAGAATGCCAAGAGTGTGCAAAGCAGTCATCAAAGCAAAAGGTGGCTACTTTGAAGAACCTAGAATATAAGACATATTTTCAGTTGTTTCACACTTTTTTGTTAAGTATATATTTCCACATGTGTTAATTCATAGTTTTGATGCCTTCAGTGTGAATGTACAATTTTCATAGTCATGAAAATACATAAAAAATCTTTAAATGAGGTGTGTCCAAACTTTTGGTCTGTTCTGTACATACACACACACACACACACACACACACATATATATATACATACACGCACGCAGTAGGGAAAATAAGTATTTGATACACTGACGATTTTGCAAGCTTTCCCACCTACAAAGAATGGAGAGGTCTGTCATTTTTATCATAGGTACACTTCAACTGTGAGAGACAGAATCTAAAAATAAAATCCAAAAAAAAAATCACATTGTATGATTTTTAAATAATTAAATCGCATTTCATTGCATGAAATAAGTATTTGATCACCTACCAACCAGCAAGAAATCTCGCTCTCACAGACCTGTTAGTTTTTCTTTCAGAAGCCCTCCTACTCTGCACTCCTCACCTGTATTTATTGTACCTGTTTGAACTCGTTACCTGTATAAAAGACACCTGTCCACACACTCAATCAATCACACTCCAACCTATCCACCATGGTTAAGACCAAAGAGCTATCTAAGGACACCAGGGACAAAATTGTAGACCTGCTCCAGGCTGGGATTGGCTACAGGACAATATGCAAGCAGCTTGGTGAGAAAGCAACAACTGTTGGCACAATTATTAGAAAACGGAAGAAACACAAGATGACTGTCAATCTTCCTCGGTCTGGGGCTCCATGCAAGATCTCGACCCGTGGGATAAGGATGATTCTGAGAAAGGTCAGGAATCAGCCCAGAACTACACAGGAGGACCTGGTCAATGACCTGAAGAGAGCCGAGACTACAGTCTCAAACATTACCATTAGTAACACACTATGCCGTCATGGATTAAACTCCTGCAGGGCACGCAAGGTCCCCTGCTCACGCCAGCACATGTCCAGGCCCTTTTGAAGTTCGCCATTGACCATCTGGGTGATCCAGAGGAGGCATGGGAGAGGGTCATGTGGTCAGATGAGACCAAAATAGGACTTTTTGGTATCAACTCCACTTGACGTGTTTGGAGAAAGAAGAAGGATGAGTACAACCCCAAGAACACCGTCCCAACTGAGAAGCATGCTGGGGAAACCTTATACTTTGGGGGTGCTTTTCTGCAAAGGGGACAGGACAACTGCACCCAGCAACAGTCCCGAAACTTGAAAGATCTGGAGAAGATCTGTATGGAGGAGTGGTCCAAAATTCCTGCTGCAGTGTCTGCAAACTTGGTCAAGAACTACAGGAAACGTCTGACCTCTGTAATTGCAAACAAAGGTTTCCGTACCAAATATTAAGATCTGTTTTTCTATTATATCAAATAATTAATTTGCATAATTGCATGAAATAAGTATGTAAAAATTATAAAATGTTATTTTCTGTTTTTTATTTTTAGATTCTGTCTCTCACAGGTGAAGTGTACCTACGATAAAAATTACAGCCCTCTCCATTCTTTGTAGGTGGGAAAACTTGCAAAATCGTCAGTGTATCCAATACTTATTTTCCCCACTGTATATACTTTGTTCCTAAAAAAGAAAAAACCCACCGGTCTTCTATGTGAACATAACAAAGACTATAACTAAAAATCTTATATATTAAAAAAAAAAACTAAAACAAGGTTGACCACATTTTCTTATGGTATTTTTATCTGAAACTTCCTTGGAAAATTCACTGGAAATATCAGAAATGTCTGAAGTGGGGACCTCAATGTAAGACCCCCACCCATTAGATGTAAGGTGGCTCCCAAACCTCACGTGTCGATGCAGCACAGCCATCTGCAGCCACATTTTACGTAGAGCACACGCAGAACTGGGTCATTAACACATACATTAATCCTTTCATTTCGTTCTCCTCTGCTGAAGATGTGTTTGACAAAGACCTCATCTACCAAAATAAAGAGGTGTATTCCCTATGAAGTAACAATACCGTGGCATCTCTTCTTCCCAGGTCCTCTGCGTTGTGTCAATCTTCTGGAAATGTGTGGATACATTGACAACTGGCCACTGCCAGGCCCCTGGTCGTAGTGATTATGCCTACTGTCCAAACTGATTAGACATGGACAAGGAGTAAGGTAACACCCCATTGTCAATTAGATGTAAGGCTATGTTCACACTAGGCGTTTTTTCACTACACATTACTTTCAATGGGTGAAATACACTGAAAGAAGTGACGTGCTCTATTCAGCAAAAAACAATGCAAATCACAAAATACTGATCATACAAAAACCAGGGTGTGAGCATGAGATTTCTGAAATCTCATAGACTTTGCTTGTACTGTAAAACACAGCTGAAAATTTGCATTAAAAAAACGCTGAAAAAAACACGATGTGTGAACATAGCCTTCAAAGGCACTGCACAGTGGTCTGAAACACAAATTCTGCACATTTGTGATTTTATAGGGTTTATAAGATTACTAAAACAGACGTGTCAGGAGACCACACAGATCCACTTTATAAAAACAAAAACACCTCAGTCATTGAAAGGTTAAATTACAACATTCCTAAGTCCAGCGCTCAAAATCTCCCAAGTCTCCTTACATTATGTAGTAAAGGACAGGTGACATTGGGGCCTTGCTTGTCCACCAGGTGATGTCTTATCGGTGGAAAGACTGTGATGAGAGGTTTGTCTTGAGGAAATTGTGGCGGAAGTAAACTGCAATAAAAACAAAGTATTAGAGCAAGACGCGGGATACATGACTGCAGCCTACAGAAACGTGACAGGTCCGGGGAAAATACCCAACAGCCTCATCTCATCTCAATGGAAAATCCATTTAGGTGGCACGTAGCGTAAGGCATAAAGGGACGTCAGCACCTTGACATATGATCGTAATGGTGTTATAAGAGATCTGATGAGTCCATCATGACAAATCTAGTGTGGAAAACATATGCAAATCCGTCTGGAAGTGCACTGGGGCGTATCACTGCACTTAGACAGCTCCTTTCAAGTGCACGGACACGCCCCTCTGCACTCCCACACCAATCTGCAGACACTCCATTTCCTTTTGACTGGCACATCGGAGCTCTGCAAAAAAAAAAAGGATAATTTTTCTGGGGAGGGACAATCGACGATACTGTTCTACGACTACTTCCATATGTAAAAGGAAGCTGAGAGGACCCTATAAGCCTCCATATTGATTTAAAGTGATTTCTTATTAGTAGCAATTAAACAACTTGCATTAATACACATCATCTATAGTGACGTCATGAGCCGCCAAGCAACATCATTTAATGGCTCCAGTGCTACAAGACATGACTATGGATGACAAGTCATTGTAGGGTACCGATTACACGCGGTGGGGTCTATCAACAGCATGGGACAAAGATATTCTAGAAGTACCTAATATGGTCTGCTTTCTTTAAGGGGTTGCCCACTACCTTGATATTGATCACTTACCCATTGGATAGGTCATTAATATGGAATCAGTGGGGGCAGGGGTGGATTAAGAGTAGTAAGGGCCCCGGGCAGTTTAGAAGGCGCGCCCCCCCCCCACACCTGATTTATCACGTGACATGTCACATGATCCCCTGTGATAGATCATGTGATAGTTCACGGGAAATTAATTTGGCATAATATTAATTGTGCTGCCTCATCTGAGAGCAGCACAATATTGGGGCAGATACCCTGATTCCAGCGATGTGTCACTTTTTCAGCTGCTTGTTGTCATTTTGAGAAAATCACCGTTTTATCTGCTGCAGATCTAGCAGCTCTCTGAATGCTGCGCTCTGTATAGCCCCGCCCACACCACTGATTGGCAGCTTTCTGCCCATGCTCAGTGTACACAGAAATCTACTGATCAGTGATGGGGGTGGGGTCCTACAGAACTTACTAGTCATCTAGTGATAATTACCTTCTGACAAATCAATGATTTTATCAAAACAACACTAAGCAGCCCAGTAAGTGACACATTACTGGAATCAGTGCCTCTAACCCTACATTATGCTGCTCTCAGATTAGGTGGCAAAAACCTGATGACAGATTCCCTTTAAAGGAGCTGTAAAGACAAAAAAGTTTGTATTAAAAAAAATACAAGCCATTTGTGAAATTAACTTTTTTTCATTGTTAATTCACATTAGACTGTATCTTCAACACTTTTGTCAGCAGGTCTTATTACAGACTCTGAATAGGGCAGCTCTCTCCCTCTCCCTCAGCAGAAAGTCACAGCATGGTTAAAAAACGGGATCTTTTATGATTTTCTCATAATAAATAAAAAAGGACATGCAAGTCCTCCAAACTATTTTCCCTTTCTCTATAGGCGAGGTCCTAAATCTTTCTTGTTCTTTAGTTGATCACATGTCAAAAATGCAAAGCATTTACTATGAACTCGCCTAAAAAAATATACACTTGGAGAGTAATATCATCATCTGAATGTAAATATTCCTTGACTCTAAGGGCTCGCTCACACTGTCGTATAACACGGCCGAATGCTATGTGATGTTTTATCGGATAGGACTCGGCCCTATGTTATACTATGGGACAGTGCGATTATTGGCATGAGAAAATAATCTCATTCGATATTCGGACCATGTGCACCCATACAAGTCTATGGGTGCACGTAAAACATTAGACTGCACTCGGATGTCATCCAAGTGCAGTCCGATGAACACTCACAGAGACTATGGAGAAGATGGAGAAATTAAGTTCTCCATCTTCTCCATATCTGTGCTGCGAGAGAATCGGATCACACTCAGTTGAAGCTCTGACAGAGTTTGAGCCCAGTGTCATTAGCATAATTGGCCCTATTCTCTTGCATGACAGAATATATGGCTTAGTGAGTGGACCCTAAAACTGAATAGTAGTGACGGACAGGCACCTCACAAGCGGGATCCATGTAGCTCTCAGATGTCATGTAGGTAGGGCTTCATTCCATGGAGTAGGGCTTAATTCCAATGTAAATAAAAAAAAATGGACTTCAAATAAAAATTAAATGAACACAAAAAGCACTAATTGAATTATTTTTTTCATATTTATGTTTGCAGCCCCTTTAAAAACCCTTTGAGGACCAAGGCACATATATGTCCCATAGTTTTAAACTGGAAAAAAATTTGATTGAATAAAATGTAAGGTCCTCAAAGGTTTAAGTAGGTCATAAATTCATATGAATACTTGCTCATACAATTGCACATGCCAAAAGATGAAGAAGAACAGAATCAAAAATATGACATTAAGTGGAGCACTTACAGGTATTCAAGGTGAAAGAGACCAGCAAAGGCATCGTCTCGAATGACAGTAAATGAGTTAGAATTCAGCAAGCTGAAAATGAAGACAGCAGGTTAGAAGCGAACCAGACTTTATGGTGCTCAGAATTAGTCAAGCAGAATTTATTGACTGCTCTTGCAAAGCACTGAGACTCCCGCTGTGTATAGATGGCGCCGTGCGGCCTCCCGCTGTGTATAGATGGCGCCGTGCGGCCTCCCGCTGTGTATAGATGGCGCCGTGCAGCCTCCCGCTGTGTATAGATGGCGCCGTATAGATGGCTACGTGCGGCCTCCTGCTGAGTATACGTGTATAGATGGCTACGTGCGGCCTCCTGCTGAGTATAGATGCCGCACGGCGCTCCCCCCAGAGAC
>NW_027363170.1:177500-290000 GCF_046119375.1 Phyllobates terribilis | reverse complement strand
TTGGAGGTGCCCCAGCCCCCAATAATGATCTAGGTCTGATTCGGCAGAACAGCATGAGGTCCGGCAAATCTGACCGCTTTATGGATACAACATGCTCCATATTACGACCACAAGAAAAAAGCCAAATAAAGAAGTGTGAGAACAGGACGGCGATGGGTGTACGGAGGATGGCAGAGAGATGACTGCAGAACGCAGCATAAAGCACTCAGACATTAATCATCCCTGACAAAACATAATACAAGTCCTGCTTCATACTGGCTACGCTTCTCAGGTAACCCTATACTGAAGGACTTGTACTGTTCATAGACCTAACATACAACACATTACATACAAGTTATCCCGCATCAAGAGACACATGACATTTTGTAATGGTTTGGAAATAATAACCATCCTAGACATCAAGTTCCCCTTTGAGAGGTCACAAGGTAATATCCGATGGCTCTAAAATGGAATATGCCACCAGGTTTTGCTATCCCATCTGCATGATGTAAGGGCAGAAACCTGATTCCAGAAATGTGTCCCTTATTTCGCTGCAGTTTTGATAAATTTTAGTTTTATCTACTGCAGATCTAGCAGTGCTCTGAATGCTGAGCTCCATATAACCGGCTGCACCACTGATTGGCAGCTTTCTGTGTACACTGTGCATAGGCAGAAGGCTGCTATACAGACCTTGTGAAAAATGAGAAAAGAGAAAGGGAGAAAAAGCGCGCCATGTACCACCTGAGGAAGATAGTTCACTATCGAAACGCTTTGTGGAAAGGGCTCATTAAATTTATTTTTTAGTCCTAAAATTTTTTTCACTTCTAGTGTTCATTCTTTTAGCGCCCTATAGACCGCTTTTTTATTTAATTTGGACCACTCCTGAAAAATGAGGGATACCTGGTTGCAGGTTTACTAGTCTTCTAGTCACAACCTCCTACTGATAAAACAAAGATTTTATCAAAACACCAGCAAGCAGCCCAGAAAGTGACACATCGCTGGAATCAGGGTCTCTGTCTCTACATCATGCTGCTCTCGGGATATATGGCAAAAACCTAGTGACAGATTCCCTTTAAGCTCTCATCTCTAGTGATCAGGACCCTAGAATTTTCTTCTGAGGTGGGTTTCCCTTTAGCTCTGCACCTACCTAGCGTCACTGCATGGCTGCGGAAATAAAAAAATAAAAAAATAAATCTTTCTGAATTCTGAAGAGAAGGAGCAGTTGTGGAGTGTCTATATAATAGATGTAGAGGAGTGGGATGACGGCGGCCTGTGCTGAGCATTGCCCGGCTGATCGGGTGATGACTGATGGGTCACATGAATGAGTTATTACAGCAGAAACCGCACCCGTCCTGATAACTATTCCTGCAAGGAACCGGCCGTCCCTAACCCTGCAGCTACATAATAGAGATGCAAAGAAACAAGGAGAAAGAAAGGATGCAATGACAGGGATCACCAAGGAATAGCAAAAATATAGAATTTTATTAAAGACTAAACATACAAGACATGTTAAAAAAAACAACTAAAAAGCAACAATTGCCCCAATGAATAACAAAACCATTGCAAGGTACTGATATGGTTAATCCTCACATATATATGCCCAACTAGTCACAGAAAATCTGAATATATGACTACAGACTGCCCACCACAATATAATAAAGAGCAAGGTAGCAGCAAAGTATCTATTCACAAAGGCAATAATATCCAAATAAGCCTATAAAAATAGTGCCCATTATATAACCCCACAATGAAACCTGCCGCTGACACAATCGCCCCAAATGTGAAACAATACAATTGGATTGCTAAAAGAGCAAGCTAACGCTGTTAGGTCGGGCAGTAGAAAAAAATGATGTAACTACACCTGAACCATCAGGCAACCTACAGAAATGTGCATGGAGGATGTTGTTTTTACATAAGAGTTATGTATACAGAAAAGCTATATGTCCTATACAGGAAAAGTGTGGGATGAGGAGCTTACAAGACCACTAAAGTAAGACATTCACAAGCTCCTTCTGTATACTCCCTGGTGCCGGGGGTCCGACCCCACTGATCTTACACTGAGAATGTATGGAACTCCTGTAATGTCACCCTTCTTTTCTACAATGTAATCAAGGCATATTTATATGTCTGAACAAGACTTGTATCGACCCATAAAAGAAAAGAGCCCCAGCTCCACCATACTGAATCCCTGCACAGCGACGCTATCAGCCGTGCAGGGACACAACGCAGCTGCCGTCACTTATATAATGGCCGAATGTGCAGGGGAAAGCCACAACGGAGCTCATTGTTCTGAAGGCTGCAGCGTATCCGAGCTATATGTGATACTACTCTGACATAGGGAAAGGGACAAAAACCCTTCAAATAGCAGGGAGTGACGTCTGATTAATATTTAGATTTGTATTGAACATAAAACCACAATCTTAGGACCATTACATACATTACCAGACTACTTTATAGATGATCAATTGCCAGCACAAGTTATATTACGCCCAAAATATCTCTGCAGCACCACCAAATTGCTGTATGAAAAATATGAGGAGTTATAGAAGTGTATTATCTGTACAGGTCCATATATCAGCCACTATTATGTGAAATATGTAATAAAATACACTATTATACATTATTAATGTTCTGTACCTTTAAAATTCTGTCACCATGGTAACGACAGTCATACTCAGCCAATAGGATTGCTCGGTTTGAATTTGAAAAAAAAAAAACCTCCTATGTGGTCAGTTTGTTCCATCTCATCTGAGTGTGAAGACAGACACCTGCGATCAGCGAGAGATTCTAGGTATAAGACGTGATATAATCTAATGGACGGAGCCACATCCCATCACACGCACTCAGCGACCACAACTGACAGGAATCAGCCCATTTACCAGAGGAGAAGTCATTATTCCCCAACACATGATACGCTGAGACACCAGTGGGGGGCGCCACACTCATCACATCTCCCATCTGGAAGGATCCAGCGATCACTTCTAATGGGGGTCACTGCCCTTTTTTGGTGATTGCTGGAGTTTCCCGCGGTCGGACCCCACTGATCTATCAGTCGTCACCGAGCCCAGGGATAAGGGGATGACTTGTTCCATCTGATAATTCCCCTTTAATGAAGCTCAGATACAGAACAGTAAATATCCTACACATTTCCCAATTTGCCCTTTCCCCAGCAGAGCCCCCGAATTATTTATAGCCAATGTTTCTAAGACCAAAGAAATATCAGCCAATCACCAAACCCTCTGCTGACGCCTCCTGAGGTTTTATAGATTTTGGATACATTTCTACAAGAGAAGATATCAGCGGACACCATGGGGATGGAGTATTCTGCCAGCGTTGGAGCAGGTAGTATCCATCACTCACTCACCGTTCTCTATACTCTTGTTACATGGCTTTCTGGGGCTTTCATTAAACAGACTCATCTGTGGGGACATTTTCTTTCCTTTAATGCATATACTTGGTGGTAAATATTTTTCTGAGTTTTATTGAAAATTGTGCACAGTTTGCCTCCTGTACCCTCTGTGCTGTACTGTCTATTGCTGGCTGCAGAACTAGTTAACTGAGAATCCATCAGTGAGCTCCTTCTGACAGTCTTAACATACATACGTCCTCTTTGTACGGTGAGGATTGCTCCTAATATCTGGTTGTGTTTTCTGCAGATTACATCAGTCCTGAGGAACAGCTGAGGAGACTGGCATATTGTGTGAAGTTTCTCCCTTCTCCCCTCTACAAGAAGGAGGTCAGTGAGACGACTCAGGGCAACGCTACGGCCTCTTCTATAAGGTAGCTGTGTATTCGGATCTTCCTTGTAGCCTCCTAACTTCATCTCTTCTCTTCCAGCGCCTTATGCCGACCAACCCCATTGCCCAAAGAAGATGCATCGAAGAGTATAAAGTCAGGGAGAAAAGGAAGAGGGAAGAAAGGCGCAAGGAACTAAAAGAACGGCGCAAGTACCTGGATGAAGAGGAAGACGAGGAAGAAGAGAAGGAAGAAGAGGAGAAAGCAGCAAAGAAGATAAAGCTGGACATCATGGATTTAAGACAGAAGACACTAAAAGAACTGTGCGCCTACCTGGATGAAGAGGAAGAAGAGGAAGAAGAGAAAGAAGAGAAAGCAAAGAAGATGAAACTCCACATCAAGATCCCTAGGGGGGAAGTGACGGCCAAAGGCCAGAAAAGAAGACAACCGATCCCAACAACAAGAAGGAAGAAGGAGAACCAGACCAACTTCCGCCAGTACATCAACCGGTATTTGAGAGGAAAGAGGAACATCATGTGGACCATCCTGCTGGAACCTCTCTGCCGATAACATCATGACGCGCCCCCTGGGCCAGTGTTGTTTGGGGGATTACCCGGAGCCGGATCAGATGGGGGGTTGTAGTCTCCGAGTGGTGGTGACCCGGTCCGTGCCCAGGATGTCAAGCTCAGTGTGTGGCAGTCCTTACAGATGTTACTAGATGTTCTTTTATGTCGACTACGCCACCCGTTGATTTGCGGTCCATACGGCCGCCGCTGCAGCAGGGTCCGCTGAGGCTGGTGGTGTGTGTGCAGCTCTGGTAGTATAACCCCCAACGGGAGGGGTATAGCCTCAGGGGGTCAGTTGTAGAGGATGGTGGTTGTGGAGGTGCAGTGAGGATGGTAATGAGACTCAGAGTCGGGCTGTGCAGTTCAGGGTTTTTACTTACTGCTGTTGTGCTGGTCACTCCGGCCTTGAGTGACCGCCCGAGCCGTGCTGCGTCCACCAGGTCCTGGACTCGGCCAACCCCCAAGTAATTCTGGAGCGTGGTCCTGAGATCCCTTTCTGACGTTCCTTCTCTCTGGCCTTCCCCACCAGGGATCCACCTATGTCCAGCTCCCTCGGGCCTCTTGTTGGTAAAACCCTTGTCTCTGGGTTCCCTGACCCTATGCTCGGTTTGCCTTCCGGGTGGATTTAGTGGGGGGTCGTGGCAGATCCTGCCCACGACCTCCGGTCTCTGGCTGAGGATTAGTGCCCTCCACCAGCTTGGGATCCGGTACCCTTGTGCCAACCCTTCACCCTTCTGGTTGTATTTGGGCTCTTGGGGTTCCCTCTTCTCCCCCTCTGGGTCCTTCTTTCTCCTCTCTCTCTCTTGGCCTGGGGCTGCTCTTCTCCTCTGCTTTCTTCCTCTGCCTCTGCAAAAGACTGACTGGTGACTGTCTGCCTGTCTGACCCTGATCTAAGATGGTTCCCACCTTATATACTCCCTCTATGTGTGAGCTCAGGTGACCAGCACCCAATGAGCTCCTAGCATTACCAAGACTGCTCCCCCTATCTGCTCCTACACTACTGGGATGTTCCACCCCCCTCCCACTCCAGCCAGGGACAGACACTGTCGTACCTGCACATTTCTCTAGTGGGAGTACCATTGATCTGTCCCCCGGAAATGGGATGTATGTAGTGCATGCAGCCTACTGAGCTCAGTTCCACACTCCATCCTTACCCGGGAGTGGAATACCACACCTCTGGCTGAGGTGCAATACCCCTGTAGCAGCCGAATCCTCAGGGTGCTACATTCCCCCCTGGTAAATCACAGCACGTCCTCGGGCTGTAAGAAAATAAAACATCCATAAACATACAATTTTTTTTTCATAACAACATAACATATAAAACATCATATATATATATCATCACTTTTAGCAGCAATAAAACTTTTTTATAAATATTCTTGCAAACTTTTCTTGTTCTTCCGGCCACGGTGCAACTTGTGACCGGGTAAAGTGCGACAGTCTCTTGTAGAAAAAACACAGCTTTCCTATAAAACCAGTAGAGGGCGCCTTAGAAAGCGCAACTATATACAAGGAGGAAGGTGGCCGCTCTCAGTCCTCGGCCAGGTAATGGAAATAGGGACACACGGGTAACAGTTCACACTTTGTCCCAACGGGGAACATATTTAACTCAGCAACAGTTCTGGTACCCCGACGGGTAACTATTTACAGTCTCTCTCTACCGTACTTCAACGACGGCGTCCTCCTGCTCCTTCTTTGGATTCTTCAGACCCGTCCGGGTCCTCTTGCTCCTCCTCACACCGCAGCTCCTCCTCCGTCAGGCGATGTACATGGAGGGCGTAGGGTCCTTTGGCACACTTGTGCCGGGTGAAGGTGACCTCGTCCCCTACATAAAGGTCATGACCTCTGTGTCCCTCCGGCAGATGGCTTTCTACGTCTCTGCGGGTGACAAAGACGTCGCCGGGGGTATGATGGTCTCTAATAAAGCCCCATCCGTGCTGCATATTGAATTTTATCACAGTCCCGGTGGTACGGGGACCATGCGCTGCACGGGGATCTCTCCTGGTCCAGCTCTTCTGCTCCGCGCTCCTTATCTGCGTTTGCTGTTCCCGGACCCGCCTCTCTCTCCGCTCCCTCTCGAAGACCTCGAGCTGCTGCCGGCAGCACTCTGCACGCTCCGCTGCGGCTGCCCGAGTCTCCTGAGTGAACCCCATGAGGTCTTCTCCGGTGGGGTCCCACTCAAACTGTGCCTCCTCTAGCGGGGGCTGGGTCCTCCTAGCGGGCTTCGGAGCCGGAATCAGGGGCTCACACAGGGGCCTTGCTCTTTGGAGTTCCAGTTCGTAGTACTCCTGGGGCCATATGAAGGGCTGCCCATCCGGGCACGTATGCTGGGCGAACAGGTCTTCACCCAGGTGCGGTACTTTAGATGTTATGGGCGCTGTGGTGGTAGCGGCTCCCGGATTGACCAGGCCTTGCGACCAGGCTTGGGGCACCCTAAAGGAAAAGGGCACCGTAAGAACGGCGGCGCCCGTGGTTACTCGGCCCTGCGACCAGGCCGGTGGCTCCGCGGAGGTAGGGGGCGCTGTTGGAATTGCGGCGCCCGGGTGTACTAGGCCTTGCGACCAGGCCGATGGTATTTCCTGCTTTGCCGCGCTCAGGGTCGAAGCGCGTGACGTCACAGGGGTCGCGGCCGCGGTTTCCGGTTGAGGTCTAGTCTGCGGCGGTGACGATGCAGCGACGGGCACGGCAGGGGGAACTTCGGGCTCTGCGACGGGGAGCTGGGACAGGCACGCGGTTTCCCGACTCGGGGTAGAGACGTCCCCTTTACCTGCCTCCGTTCGTTCAGCTCCCTTCTCGGCGCCGTCTCCGGCCTTGAGTCCTCCTGCACCATCCTCAGAGGCGGTCTGTCTCCTCGTCTCGGGTGGCGTGCTCCGCTGACGGGTTTCGGTCTGCTGGGCCATCTCTCGGCTCCACTCCGCCAACGTCTCTCGCTGCACCTGGGCCATCCTCCGTGCGAGGCCCTCCAGCGCAGTCTGTGCACACTCCCGGTCTCGGGGGAGCTGTGCCAGGACCTCCACTAGGCCTAGTGGGGTTGTGGCTTGTAGCAGGCTCCTGACCACTGGGTCGGTGCTGCCTGTCTCTCCCTCCATCTCCGGGTATGCTTTCTCTGGACTCCTCTCCAGACTTCTTGTCTCCGGGTGCGCTCTCTCCAGACTGCTCCAGGCGGCACCCATCTTTGCTCTTTTGTTCTGTCTCCGCCCCCATTGAGGGTGGTCCCGGGGCAACTTAGTGATTGTCAGTTCCAGGGGCAGTTCTTTCACGCTGATGGACACCTCTAGCATCACAGTCTCTGTTGGTGGGCGCGGTTTCCGCTTTTGGCGCCATTCTTCGACCTGGCCCACGATGGGAGGTGGCTTCTTGCCACCCTCTGGCACGCCCATAATGGCGTCCGCTCTTCCAAGGCGGGAAATCTTCGGAAATGGCGGGAATCGTCTCCCAGTGGCGGGAAACTCCATGGATGGCGGGAAAAAACTGCAAATGGCGGGCAACCGGCGGGAATCGACCTGCGATGGAGTCTGATGGCGGGGACCCTCCGGAACCGGCGGGAGACTTCTTTTTGAGGTAACGGTGTACTTTTCTTCAGGCACGCAGTACCCGGTTGTTGCGGGCACGTTATCCTGCCGACTACGCCAAAGTTGACGCGCCCCCTGGGCCAGTGTTGTTTGGGGGATTACCCGGAGCCGGATCAGATGGGGGGTTGTAGTCTCCGAGTGGTGGTGACCCGGTCCGTGCCCAAGGTGTCAAGCTCAGTGTGTGGCAGTCCTTACAGATGTTACTAGATGTTCTTTTATGTCGACTACGCCACCCGTTGATTTGCGGTCCATACGGCCGCCGCTGCAGCAGGGTCCGCTGAGGCTGGTGGTGTGTGTGCAGCTCTGGCAGTATAACCCCAAACGGGAGGGGTATAGCCTCAGGGGGTCAGTTGTAGAGGATGGTGGTTGTGGAGGTGCAGTGAGGATGGTAATGAGACTCAGAGTCGGGCTGTGCAGTTCAGGGTTTTTACTTACTGCTGTTGTGCTGGTCACTCCGGCCTTGAGTGACCGCCCGAGCCGTGCTGCGTCCACCAGGTCCTGGACTCGGCCAACCCCCAAGTAATTCTGGAGCGTGGTCCTGAGCTCCCTTTCTGACGTTCCTTCTCTCTGGCCTTCCCCACCAGGGATCCACCTATGTACGGCTCCCTCGGGCCTCTTGTTGGTAAAACCCTTGTCTCTGGGTTCCCTGACCCTATGCTCGGTTTGCCTTCCGGGTGGATTTAGTGGGGGGTCGTGGCAGATCCTGCCCACGACCTCCGGTCTCTGGCTGAGGATTAGTGCCCTCCACCAGCTTGGGATCCGGTACCCTTGTGCCAACCCTTCACCCTTCTGGTTGTATTTGGGCTCTTGGGGTTCCCTCTTCTCCCCCTCTGGGTCCTTCTTTCTCCTCTCTCTCTCTTGGCCTGGGGCTGCTCTTCTCCTCTGCTTTCTTCCTCTGCCTCTGCAAAAGACTGACTGGTGACTGTCTGCCTGTCTGACCCTGATCTAAGATGGTTCCCACCTTATATACTCCCTCTATGTGTGAGCTCAGGTGACCAGCACCAAATGAGCTCCTAGCATTACCCAGACTGCTCCCCCTATCTGCTCCTACACTACTGGGATGTTCCACCCCCCTCCCACTCCAGCCAGGGACAGACACTGTCGTACCTGCACATTTCTCTAGTGGGAGTACCATTGATCTGTCCCCCGGAAATGGGATGTATGTAGTGCATGCAGCCTACTGAGCTCAGTTCCACACTCCATCCTTACCCGGGAGTGGAATACCACACCTCTGGCTGAGGTGCAATACCCCTGTAGCAGCCGAATCCTCAGGGTGCTACAATCACATACGGCAATACCGGCTGGTAAGTATCAGACCACCAAATAACAGCAGGATAGTGTAATATAGTGGTAGTGTATCAGTATTAGTGTAATAAGAGTAATAATACTAGTGATAATAGTAAGAAATAAATAAAATAGTAATAAAATAACAGTAGTAATAGTAGTAGGTAGAATAGCAGTGTGATCCAGGGTCCAAGGACTGATCGCCTTTTCTCGGGGTCAAGAAGGAATTTTTCCCCTGTGACACAAATTGGCTGAAGGTGTCCAGGGGTTTTTGCCTTCTTCTGGATCAACACTGTAGTTATAGGTTAGTATTAGTAGTGATAGGAAAGAATAATAATAATGTAAAAATATAGCAGGTTATTAATAATAAGAAGAATATTAAATAGCTATATTTATAAAAATAAAAACATAAATTAAAATAACTCCAGTAGTACAATAAGTAATATATTAATTATACAACTAATAATAACATTATTAGGTTTGATCCAGGGTCCTAGGACTGATCGCCTTTTCTCGGGGTCAAGAAGGAATTTTTCCTCAGTGACACAAATTGGCTGAAGGTGTCCTGGGGTTTTTGCCTTCTTCTGGATCAACACTCTAGGTATAGGGTAGTATTAGTAGTGATAGGAAAGTAGAATAATACTGTAATAAGATAGCAGGATGTTAATAATAGTAAGAATATAAAAATAATTATAGTGTTGTTTTGATTATTTTAAGTAGTTATAGAAAAGTTAGAATAGCAAAGTAATAAGATAGCAGGACATAAATAATATATAATCTATAAAAAGTACAAAAACCTAAATTAAAATACTAATAACTGCAGTAGCAGTACAATTAGTTGTGTAATATTAATAAGAATTATTAATAACTAGTAATAACATTATTAGATTTGATCCAGGGTCCTAGGACTGATCGCCTTTTCTCGGGGTCAAGAAGGAATTTTTCCCCTGTGACACAAATTGGCTGAAGGTGTCCTGGGGTTTTTGCCTTCTTCTGGATCAACACTAAGTATAGGGATTTTAGTAATACCATTATCATAAACACAAGAGTAATAAAAAATTATAAAACTAATTAAAAAATGAATTATAACAGGTACAATTGATTGCATTAGTACAGTAATAATAAACATTAAAAATGGTGGTCCCAGTTAGTAAGTTAGTGTAGTGTTAGTGTAGGGACCCATCTGAAGAGGTCGCCTTGACGGTGGCAGATGGGCTCGCACAATTTGCTCAAAGTGTGCGCTAAGTACCTCATATTTCTATGTACAGGAGATCTAGCAGTAATACCATTCAGGAGATAGGTATTTGTGTACACACATTTTGTTATATACTTTTGCGCCGCACACAGGGCAGGTATACAGGTACAGGATGCTCATATGTAGTGAGAGTGTTGCAGTAATATTATAACTGGGCCTTAAGGGTAAAATGTTGATAACTACAGGTCCTGGAAACACATCAGAAACTAGAACCTGTAAGTAACTGGTTCCCTGCTAGTGATTAATATGTAAAGGGCAGTCTGGTACCAGGACCCGCGTTATAGGACACATTATCATCAGGCAGGTGCAGTCAGGACTCTTACAAGATCTGCGGCAGTCGTGTGGCGGTATAACACAGTCCCGCTCCTGCCTCAGGCGCCAGCAGTGGAGCCAACCCTGATCCTGGCAGCTTAACCCCTTATATGACACAGTCAGTGGCTTTCACAGCATTTAGGCACTTAAGACCGGAGAGGGAGGCGCGATCATGGTGCCGATGAGTTTCTATGGCAGCCGAGATCTAACAATGGACCCCATGACGGCCATCTTACTGCTCTTATTAGTCCCGGCTGAGGAGAGGTCTATGAGGACACCGGTCAGAGTTATGTCGCCTGCTCTGCAGCTATTAGAAATATCTAGGGCTGATTAGTTTGCTATCTGTAAATCGGATCTAGCCCTGCCCCCCCCAGCAGCACTGGGCTACCACTGGTGTGATCAGGGCTATTGGGCTCCTAGATTGGGCAGAGGAGCTCAGTCTTCAGCAGGAGCTGGCTGAGGAGAGCGGAGCGACTTGCATGGGGCTGCTGCACAAGAAGCAGCTCACAAGGTGGAGATTTATCCGGAGACGTGGTACCCGGGCTGTCATCTGCTTTGCAGGCTGCATAGTCGCTGCCTCCTAGGACCCGAACTTCACCCCTAACAGGCACAGCAGAGCTCAGACAGCTGCAAGTGCCGGAGAGTGGCTGATTAGTGACTGCTGTGTCTCCTGCACTCAGATAAGAGCGGTACAGAGCGGGGGCTCAGTAATGGTGAATACGGGAAGTGTCCACCCCTCACATGCCCTATATGTGGCCCCCAGAGGTAAAGTCTTCCCTGTACCCAGCGTCTCCTCCCGCCTTCACTGCTGGCGTGCGCCATTGCTTAGAGGGGATGTCTGAAGATAACAAGTTACATACATAGTAACATAGTTTTTAAGGTTGAAGGAAGACTAAGTCCATCTAGTTCAACCCATAGCCTAACATGTTGATCCAGAGGAAGGCAAAAAAAAACCCTGTGGCAAACACTAAGCTCCACATTGGGGAAAAAAATTCCTTCCCGACTCCATACGACAATCAGACTAGTTCCCTGGATCAACGCCCTATCATGGAATCTAGTTTTTGCAACCTGTAATATTATACTTTTCAAGAAAGGAATCCATGCCCTTCTTAAATTTTATTAGTGAATCACTCATTACAACATCATGAGGCAGAGAGTTCCATAGTCTCACTGCTCTTACAGTAAAGAATCCCCATCTGTGATTATGATTAAACCTTCTTTCCTCCAGACGTAGAAGATGCCCCCTTGTCCCCGTCTCTGGCCTGAGTAAAAAGATCAGTAGACAGGTCTTTGTACTGTCCCCTCATATACTTGTACATAGTAATAAGATCACCCCTAAGCCTTCGTTTTTCCACAGTAAATAACCCCAAGTGTAATAACCTGTCTTGGTATTGCAGACCCCCCAGTCCTCTAATAACCTTGGTCGCTCTTCTCTGCACCCGCTCTAGTTCAGCTATGTCTTTCTTATACACCGGAGACCAGAACTGTACACAGTATTCTAAGTGTGGTCACACTAATGACTTGTATAGAGGTAAAATTATCTTCTCCTCATGAGCATCTATGCCTCTTTTAACGCATCCCATTATTTTATTTGCCTTTGCAGCAGCTGCCTGACACTGGCCACTAAACATGAGCTTGTCGTCCACCAATACACCCAGGTCTTTTTCAGTGACAGATTTATCCAGTGTTTTACAATTAAGCATATAATTATACATTTTATTTCCTCTGCCCAAGTGCATTACCTTACATTTATCCCCATTAAAGCTCATTTGCCATTTATCAGCCCAAGCTTCTAGTTTACATAGATCCTCCTGTAATATAAAATTGTCCTCCTCTGTATTGATTACCCTGCAGAGTTTAGTGTCATCTGCAAATATTGAAATAGTACTCTGTATGCCCCCTACAAGGTCATTAATAAATATGTTAAAAAGAAGGGGGCCCAATACTGACCCCTGTGGTACCCCACTGTTAAATGAGACCTAGTCTGAGTGTTTTCCATTAATAACCACCCTTTGTTTCCTATCACTGAACCAATTCTTAACCCACATACATATATTTTCCCCTATCCCCATTGTTCTCATTTTATGTATCAACCTTTTGTGTGGAACCGTATCAAAAGCTTTTGAAAAGTCCATATACACAACATCCACTGCATTTCCTTGGTCCAGTCCAGAACTTGCCTCCTCATAAAAACTGATCAGATTAGTCTGACAGGAACGGTCCCTTGTAAACCCATGTTGATATTGGGTCATGAGGCTATTCTTCTTCAGATACTCTATTATAGAATCTCTTAGGAAACCCTCCAGGATTTTTCCCACAGTAGAGGTTAAGCTTACCGGCCTATAATTTCCAAGTTCGGTTTCTGTCCCCTTTTTGAATATTGGCACCACATTTGCTATACGCCAGTCCTGTGGTACAGACCCTGTTATTATGGAATCTTTAAAGATTAAAAATAATGGTCTATCTATGACATTACTTAATTCCTGCAGTACTCGCGGGTGTATCCCATCCGGGCCTGGGGATTTGTCAACTTTAGTTATCACTTATCCACAGGCTCAGTGATCACTTACTGATCGTGGGGTCTGACCACTGCGAACCATCGTCTGATCGGGAAGGAGCGGAAAGTCAGGGAACAACTGCAGCTCCTTTCATTCTCTATGGGGCTCTGGAAAAAGCCGAGCTCAGCACTTGGATGCCACATAAGGAATGAATGGAGCAGATCCTGGAGTAATAACATGTCCTCCTCAGCTTTCTGTCTGTGTAAGTGGCTCAGCCCTCGTCTCCCCTTCTGTTCCCGACTTCTGTTTTGTTCCCTGTGGACTTTCTCTCAGTCCTCTGCAGCCATTATGTGTGTAGACAACTTCAAAAAGAAAAAGTAGCAGAACATCAGTCATCTAATAATCCACGATATTCAGGGGGGAAAACAAAACGGTGATGTTCTTACACAGTCGCCTCCTCTTGAGCTGATGAAGATGTCGGTGGCAGCACATTGCGGTTTGTGTTCTCTGCCTGAATATCGCGGATTATGTGACGTCCTGCAGCTTCTCATCATCCATGTTGGGCTGTTGGACGACGTGTGGACGCTCGGCTTGTTGGATTCTTGTGTTACTACCAGCACTGACTTTATATTGTGACTCCTGTGCCGATTCCCATTTCTAATTGCAGCGTGTTATACCAGCACGTGACGGCTGCCACAATCACGTGACGGCTGCCACAATCACATGACGGCTGCCACAATCACGTGACGGCTGCTACAATCACGTGACGACTGTAGCGTCGGCGTCCCTGCCTCCTGCTAGTCTGGGACGCCGTTCCCCTCACCTCTCCGCTCCGTGCCCGGCGTCTTCCTCCCGCTCTGCTGGCAGCGCACGCTGCTTCCCGGTCAAGGTGCTTAGGGCGCGCGCGCGCTCCCTCTCTCTTAAAGGGGCTGCGCGCGCCGTCCTAAGGAGTCCCCGGCCAATGGCCGGAGGACCTCACCATATATAAGGCACCTCCTCCAAAATGGAGGTGCCCGAGCTCTGTTGTTGCAAAGCCTTTCAACTCTGCTTCAGCCCTCAGGTCCCGTTGCCTGATACCTGCCTGATATCTGCCTGATTTCTGTCTACCTGCTTGCAATCCTGTGGTCCGACAGTCTGCCTACCAGAACCTGCCAGTCTGTCTATGGATCAGTCCGCCTGCGGACCAGGAACTACCTGCCAGATACCTGCCTGCCTGTCCAGAGACTCTTACCCGCTCACCTGGGAGCGCTCACCTGGGAGCGCTCACCTGGGAGTGCTTACCTGCTACCCGCCTGCTAGCCTACCTGGAGGCTTAGCCGTCACTTGCTGTGACCACCTGCCTGTCCAGAGACTCTCACCCGCTCACCTGGGAGCGCTCTCCTGCTACCTGCCTGCTAGCCTACCTGGAGGCTTAGCAGTCACTTGCTGTGACCACCTGCCTGTCCAGAGACTCTTACTCGCTCACCTGGGAGCACTCACCTGCTACCTGCCTGCTAGCCTACCTGGAGGCTTAGCCGTTACTTGCCGTGACCACCCGTCTGTCAAGACACTGTCCCCGTCACTTGCCGTGACCACCCGCCTGTCAAGAGACTGTCCCCGTCACTTGCTGTGACCGCCCTGCCCTTCTACCCTGAGACTGTCCTTGTCACTTGCAGTGTCTACCTACCCGCCTTCCCTGGGAGCCACCCGCTTCCTTACAAGGACTACCCTTTGTATAGTAGCTCAGAGGTTCCACCTCCCACACCCGTTACAGTTTGCTCAGGCCATGGAACCCGGTGGCACCCAAGCTCCCTCGCTCTCGGACCTATGTCATGAACTTTCCCGTCAGAGGTCCCAACAGGAGTCCATCCTGAGTCACCTGCGTAGTGTTAACTCTCACCTGGACACACTGACTGTCTCATCGGGAGCTGCTTCCACTCGCACACTTACTACCCCGGCGCCGCCGCTGCACAGCAATACCATAGCATCCCTTCCCGGTCCCCGTCTCTCCGCCCCGCCTCGTTTTGGCGGAGATCCCGGTCAGGCACGGGGCTTCACTAACCAGTGCACTCTGCACTTCGAACTTTTGGCACATCAGTTTTCCACCGACTGAGCCAAAGTAGCCTTCATCATGTCCCATCTCACGGGGGAGGCGCTGGCTTGGCTAAATCCTCTATGGGAGAGAGGAGATTCCCTGGTGTCCAACCTGCCAGCCTTTCTCACGGCTTTCCGGAAAGTCTTCGACGAACCAGGACGGAAGACCTCATCCGCCTCATCTCTGCTACGCCTCCGTCAAGGAAGTCTCACCGTGGGCCAATATGCCATACGGTTCCGTACCCTTGCTTCGGAGCTTGCCTGGGATAATGACGCCCTGGTGTCCGTCTTCTGGGAGAGTCTGTCCGGCCGTATTAAAGATGAACTCGCCGGTCGGGACATTCCTACCACTCTCGACGACTTAATAACACTCGCCACCCGGATTGACATCCGGTTCCAGGAGCGCACCAAAGAGGTCACCCGTGAGAGGAGGTTTCCACGCCTTGCCCCTACCTTTCAGAAACCCGTCACTTCCTCCGTTCCTCCTCAGGCGCACTCACCCGAGCCTATGCAGGTCGACCAGACCAAGATGGTCAAAACCCGTCAAGAATTACGCTGTGCCGAGGGGAGCTGCTTCTACTGTGGCAGTAAGGAGCACCGGATCCGTTCCTGCCCGGAGAGGTCGGGAAACGCCTGTGTCTAGGATCGCTCAGAGAGGTCGTCCTAGACACGAGTAAACCCTCTCCATCTCTGATGCTGTCGGTCTCTATCATCTGCGGGGAGAACAGTTTCTGTGAACTAGCTCAACTTCTCTGGAGCTGCCGGAAATCTCATTTCTCTATCCCTGGTAGAGAAATACCACATTCCCACCAAACCCCTGGCTGTACCCTTATCTGTCGCCTCCGTGGATGGGGGTCTCTTACCGCATCCCATTCAACTCATCACCGAATCCATAACTCTGCAGGTGGGAATGCTGCACTCTGAAAGCATCTTCTTCCATGTTCTGCCTGGACTCTCTCACGCCCTCTTGCTAGGCCTACCTTGGCTCCAGAAACATGCACCCGTGCTTGATTGGCAGACCGGAGAAGTCCTTCGCTGGGGAGAGGACTGCCATAAGACTTGTTTAGTTCCCGTTCTTCCTGCCTGTCCTTCTCCTACCCCAGCCAATCTACCCGGCCTACAGGTTCCCTATTGGTCTTATGCGGATGTCTTTAATAAAAGAGAAGCAGAGACATTACCCCCTCATAGACCATACGATTCCCCAATCGACCTGATACCTGGCGCTACTCCTCCCCGTGGGCGTTTTTACCCTTTGTCCGCTGCTGAGACCCGGTCCATGTCTGAATATATTGAGGAGAATCTGGCCCGGGGATTTATCCGGAAATCTACCTCCCCGGCGGGAGCAGGCTTCTTCTTCGTCAAAAAGAAAGACGGCTCACTCCGTCTAGACATTAGAAACGTATCGTCACATTTAATGTCGGAGGTGTAGATCACTTTAAGAGAATTTCCGTCCCGTCCTGTAATGAGCCATGTGAGCTCCTTGTCTGATCAGGATAACAGAGGGGTGGAATGTATTTGTACACATGACAGATTAGTTGTTGGCTTCTCGGGTTTGGGCTTTGGACGCTGTAGGCCTCGTCTTTACAATGTACTGCCTCCTCTCTGTTTACAGCCTGGGAAGACACATGATAAGTTCAGGTAATATGATCTGTAGGAAAAAAATGGGTGAAGCCAGACTGCGGGACTAAGTTTAGATCAAGTGCGTCAGTAACCTTTATCTCACCAAACAGGTCACAGTCGTTCACGTTCATTTCAGATCTCACATGTACAAATACACATGAATGAGCACGGTCATGCACTGTGGACTTGTGGCCTGAGGCCACGGCCCCACTATCAGTAATCGGTCAGTATTTTTTCTCAGGAGTGGGAGCCAAAACCAGGAGTGGGTGATAAATGCAGAATTGGTGACTTGTTTCTATTAGACCGTTTCTCTGATTGTTCCTCACCTGGTTTTGGCTCCCACTCCTGAGAAAAAATACTGACCGAATACTGATAGATAGTGTGGCCAATCATCAGCGTCAGGCCACAGCCCCACTAACAAGTCCACCGGTGCTCATATAAAGCCTTTTCAAAAGTGCCGATACAAAGTGTACCAAGATGGTTGCTTATTGTCGGCAGCACGTCCTGTTTACATGGGCAGATGAGATGACTATAAACAATCCAATCAGGCGATGGATGAGTCTTTTTCTAAATAATACATTGTTCCTGGTTAATAATATTTTTTTAGGACTTGGACCTCCTAAAATTAGGACTTTAAAAATCCTAAATATTTTCACCGTGATAGTGATGCTCATAGTCAGTCTCCTCTCATATGCCACAGCAATTCCAACAGTAAAGCGTTGTCCCAAACACAAGAGTACTTCAGCCGAGTGTCTCTGTGTTCTCTATAAGAGAACCGCAGTCCTACATCTTTGGTGATAAGCTATCTCCAGGGAAACAGAAGGATCAATAGTTCAAAATCGGACATGTCGGACACTTTAGAGGTATTCTCATCTCCAAAATCCTATCCCAATATGTAGTAGGTGTAATAATATTAGCAAATACCTACAATTATAAATGTAGGATAGTTCTTCTGACTAGCTATGTCACTTACCCCATGTGCAGGGCATTGCAGTAGCTTAGGTATTCATTGTTACGACCACTAAGCGTAACTATGTGTGGTCGTAACCATGGATGCCTAAGCTACTGCAATGCCTTGCACATGGGGTAAGCAACATTGCTAATCAGAAGGACTATACTACATTTCTAATTGGAGGTATTTGCTAATATTATTATTACACCTACTACATATTGGGATAGGATCTTGGAGATAGGAATACCCCTTTAACTTCCCCAACAATCAGTTGTCTGGGCCCCCATACACATTTGAGTTTCAGCTGAATCTGTCAATATCGGTGGGATAGGTCAACATTAGTCTAATATGTATGGTGGGCCTTCAGTTAGATATTTTGGTTCTAATACAGCTAAATATACCAGTAGAGTTTATACAATGGGCTCTGTGCTGCTTTATAATGGTCACCCCAGAGTTTGAAGCCCCCGTAGATCCCAGTATACCACACAATAGAACATTTGCTGCATTTTACAACAGTTTGGCTTTTGTAGATTCTTATTTCCATAAAGAACGGATGCAGCCAAATATCCCAGAATACTAAGAATTATTCAGGAATGGTTCCTTGAATAGTCAGGTATTTTCTTTTTTTCCTCGATGTCCTGGAAAGAGGTGAAGGCTCAGCAGGAGAAGCTCCGAGATGATCATTCCATCATAATGTGTCATTGTCGAGTCTTCAGATGTGGTCCTCTCCCCGCGTGGGGTTTTCCTTTTAGGAGGAAGCTTTATATTTACCACGTCAGTGTTATGCATTGTTACTTATTTTTATGTTATGTGAATGTTTTATACACGAGAACATTGACCACTGAGCCTTTATTATAGAATTCTCGGTAAAGCTACTAAATATAGCCTAATGATTGTTATAGCAGAAGATGGAGTCCCTCAAGTTTAAAGGCCCCATCTATGCTATATAAGTCTGACAGTTATTTTAGGTAAAAAAACAGCAAGCTGAAATGTTCCTTCTTGTATCAATAGCGTGTCCTTGCTAAAAAGATAACGTGATTCTCCCTGGCCTGATGTTTCTTCTTGTAGTAATAATGTGTTCTTGCAGAAAGATGAAATGAGCTTGCTAACTAGATAAGTCTAATTAAATATTTTAAAGCATACAGAAACTAGTTTTTTTCACTTGTTCAGCTAAACTGTATAATCGAACCATATATGGCAAATCCGTTTCCTGCCTTTAGGGTGTATATTAGCCCTGTGTTTTGTAATAAAGTTTTTAGAGTATGTTTAGACACAAACATCCTGTCCTGTGTCTTCATTCTCTCCGAGCTCGTAATCCAAAGGATAGAAGACCCAAAATTCAGTGACGACAGCTGGCGCCTCGAACAGGGACCTTGAGTTAATCTACCCAAGGGTGCTCGACCGGTCCGAGACGTGGGACGAGTGAAGCTCTCTGTTGGTGATATATACAGCGCTGAGGTAAGAATAACTGTTATATTCTACCTAATTATATCACTGCATAGAAGAGACTCCCTCACCCCCGAGCGGTCGGCTCCCCAGGTAATTCAACAGATTGTTGTCTGGCTCAGGTCCCTTTGAACCAGTAGAATCCCTCAGATAAATTGACAGTCCTGCCTTCTATCCTTTGGAGAATTTAATGAAAGTATGGATCCGATGATTGTGTTGTGGATGTGTCCCGGGATTGATGTTTTTGGTCTGTTTTTCTGGTTGGCGTATAAGTCCTAGAGAGGCTAGTAGTGGAATGGTTCAGAAACCTTTGTGGCCCATTGTCTAAGTGACTGAGGAGTCTCTTCTAGGTGAGGAGAACCGAAAAAAATGGGGAACCAAAATGCCAAGGAAGGCATTATAGCCAAAGACTTAGTGGTACGCAGAGAAGGGAAACAGGCACTGATTGGAATTGACAAAATATTGTGTAAAGCGGGAATGAATGAGAATGGAGAGATGAATGGAGAGAAATGGAAATCCTTCTTTAACTCCTATCATGGATGGTTGAAAGATAAGGGTCTGTTGAAGACAGTAGATGTATGGATGAATGCATGCGCTTATTTTGAAGGAAAGATTGAAGAATTAGGAGACGGACGTTACAGACTGACAAAAACTGGAATGACAGATTTTCCTCCCTGTCCGCTCCCGACGTCACCCCCACCCCAGTACCAGAATTCCCAGGAACCTAAATGTTGGGTTTACCCCAGATGTGGACAACAGAACCCCTTGACAGTAGACATCTGTGTGGCATGTGGAGGACCGAGACCCCACCCAGCTAGTCTATTCCCAATGAGGATGGTAGTTGTGCCAGCAGCACCAGCAGCAGCAGCAGCAGCAGGGGGGGATGCAGTGGTTCCAGGTCAGGAAGCTCGTACAATGTTAATGTATAGACCATGGAGTCCTTCAGAGCAGTTGGCACTGATCTCCCAGCTGCCAGATCCGTCCCAGTCCCCTATGGGTTTTGCTAGAATGATCACCACCATACAGGATACGTATCATGCCACTAGAATAGATCTGCAGGGGGTAATTAAGGGAAAATTGGCAGATGAAGCCCGCTATGATAGGTTGATAGATGAGACAAAAAAACAGTATGCCAATAGGACCGGACCCGTAGATGCAGAATCTAATGATGCAGCAGCTGGAGTCCTATTCGCAGCAGCGTTGGTAAAAGCATGTCAAGACAGGCAAGCAGAAAAGCAAGTTACACTAGAAGATAGGATCTTCCTCCTTTCCCTGCACTCTAAGGATTATTTCTATGCACTAAAGAAAACCTGGTCAGAAATGGGGTTCAACCCCGGGAATAAGACTAGTGAGAGGGTATTAGCAAGTGCTTTCATGAATGGACTAAAGAAAGAGATTGCAGAGAAGGTAAAAGAAAGTAGACCGGACTAGAGATCAGTGAAGGCAGAAGATTTAGCTAGAATAGCTCAGGGGGCACAGCATGACATAGCGCAGGCAAAAAGAGCTGCCAGAATACATATAGTAGAGACGACCCCCAGAAACAACAGAGGCAGAGGACAGACTGAAGGAGAAGGACAGAGACTATGTTACGGATGTAAAAAGCCAGGACATTTTAGAAAGAACTGTAGGACCAACCCGTATCCAAATGCTCAGAGTACGGGTCCTCTAGCCGACCAAACAACGCCCCCATAGGATGAGGGAAGCTTGCACATGAACCCCCTCATCTCCTTACCCCCAACTCCCAGTTGTATAGTGCAGGTGAACCTACCAGGGGGACATGAAATCGATTTCCAAGTAGATACGGGGGCCGACAATTCAGTAATTACGCAAGGTGATTGGCCATATACTGACACTGATTTTTCACATCATGTCATTGCCACCCCCTTCAATTCCCCGTCTGTCCTGCTTCCTGTCACTAAAAGAATTCCCCTGCAAATTCAAGGAGCTACTGTACATAGCCAGCTCATGGTATCGCCCCGAGGCCAATGTAACCTTTTGGGAAATGATGTGTTGTCCCAATTACAAGCACATATTGAGTATCATCCCGATGGCACTGTCACCATGACCCCAGGTTTAAAACCAAGTACCCTTTGCAAAATTATGTCACTAGATATTGCCAGCATAGAAGAGACAAATGAGTTTCCCCCGATATTGGAGCAGGCTGTACCACATGATTTTTGGGCCTCAGGCAAAACAGATGTTGGTAGGTTAAGAGTTCAACCAGTAATGGTGAAATTAAAACCAGGAGCCATCTTGCCTCAACAGAAGCAGTATCCCCTTAGCTCGGCTCAGGAGAATGCCATAGCCCAGCAGGTCCAAAAATTACTACAGAGAGGAGTCCTAGTCAAAACCCAGTCCCCTTGCAACACTCCCCTGTTCCCAGTAAAGAAAAAGAGCGTGCCAGGACAACCAGCCGCATATAGAATGGTCCATGACCTCCGGTTGGTTAACAAAGCCACAGAACTTCTAACACCAGTTGTGCCCAACCCGCATACTCTTCTGTCACAGATACCTTCTAATTCTCTTTGCTTTTCAGTGGTTGATTTGGCAAATGCATTTTTCAGTGTACCATTACATCCTGACTGCCAGTACCTGTTTGCTTTCACATTCCAGGGTAGTCAATATACATGGACAGTGTTGCCACAGGGTGCCCAGAATTCACCCACAATGTACACTGCAAGCCTGCAGGAAATACTGGAGGGATGGTCTGAACCACATATCGTTGCTCTGCAATATGTCGATGACCTGCTCATTTGTGCCCCCTCCAGGAAACAATGTCATAGTGCAACTATATCGCTTATGTTGTTTCTCTATCACGCTGGCTGCAAGGCATCGAAAGATAAGCTTTAGTTTTGTAAATCTTCAGTCACCTTTTTGGGACATTGCATTACACCAGGAGCTCGTCATTTAACAAATGCACGCAAACAAGCAGTACAGGCATTCACCGTCCCCATTAATGTTGCAGCCCTCAGAACTTTTCTTGGACTTGTTTCCTATTGCAGACAGTGGATTCATGCCATCTCTGTTTTAATGCAGCCCCTCTATGACTGTCTTACCCCAACACCTTTTGTACTAACATCAGAGGCAATAGACTGTTTTTATTCTCTCAAGAACCGTATTTTGGCCGCTCCAGCTTTGGGTACCCCTAATTATGAGCTCCCATTTACTCTGTACCTTCATGAACAAGCTGGACATGCAGCAGGAGTTTTAACTCAAACACACGGTGATAATCAGAGACCTGTTGCCTACTTTCGTGGCAGATTGGATGCGGTAGCCAGAGGTGCACCATCCTGTGTACGTGCTCTGCATGCTGTTGGACTATTACTCCATAAATCCGCAGACATTGTTCTTGACCACCCGCTCACCGTTCTAACACCTCATGATGTCTACACTATATTGAATCAAGTGCAACCCGCTCACCTCTCAGCAGCACGTCATCTCAGGTTACAATGTGCACTGTTAATGCCTCCCAATGTTTCTTTACAGAGGTGTACTACCCTGAATCCAGCAACTTTGTTACCTCTCTCGGATCTAAAGGAGGAGTCAGGTACTGTGCTTTTTAAGGAAGATCCAAGAGAGGAAGTTCCTCATGACTGTGTACAAATGATGGCACAAGAAACGGCAGGTTTACCTACTGGATTTGAACATGAATTACAAAATGCAGATTTTGAATTTTTTGTAGATGGATCCCGTCATCAGGACGATTCAGGTACCTTCCATACTGGATATGCAGTTGTCTCCCTCAATGCAGTAATCAAGGCAGAACCAATGCTCCCACACCAGTTGGCTCAAGAAGCTGAACTTAGGGCCCTAACCGAGGCCTGTAAACTAGCGGAAGGTAGTATTGTTAACATTTACACAGATTCTAGGTACGCATTCGGTATATCGCATGATTTTGGTCCAATATGGAAGTCAAGAGGTTTCCTGACGGCAGCAGGACACCCCATTAAGAATGCTGATGCGGTCCAGCAGTTAATTGATGCGCTACAACTACCTAAACAAGTAGCTGTCATAAAGGTAAGAGCACATACCAGACGCACCGACCAGGTAAGCAGAGGAAATGCGATGGCAGATGCAGCGGCAAAAACAGCAGCCTGTAAGCCGCAACAAGGGTCAACAGTACGTCAGTTAAGTGCCCCTAAAAACCCCTTTGTGTCGGAGGACATCTTATCCCAAATGCAGGCTCAGGCTCAAAAGGAGGAGGTTGATAAGTGGTTAAAGGAAGGTGCATGCCTGAATGAAGCAAATGGGGTATGGGGGAAAGGGACACGATGATGACTTCCAAGGGCACTGTACCCAGCAGCTGCCCAGATACTACATGGGCCGACACACCAATCTAAAACGGGTGTGATGAGTGTGATGCAGAAACATTGGGTGGCACCAGGATTCTCCACCTGTATTGAAAACCTGGTACAAGGGTGCATGATATGTGCTACACATAATCAGGGTAGAGTAGTTAAAACACCACCCAAACACACACCCCGGCCCCTCTATCCATTCGAGAGACTGCAAATTGATTATATTCAGCTGCCAAAGTCAGGATCATGGGAATATGTGTTGGTTTGTATTGATTTGTTCTCAGGATGGCCAGAGGCTTTCCCGATTGCCAAAGCCACGGCTGCGGCAACCGCAAAGAAACTGCTTGCGGAGGTGGTCTGCAGGTATGGGGTACCAGAGGTAATTGAGAGTGACAGAGGTACACACTTCACAGGTGAAATAATGAATGAAGTCATGTCAGCTCTAGGAATTCAACAAGCATTCCATACCCCATATCACCCACAAAGTAGTGGTAAAGTGGAAAGACTGAATGGGACATTGAAATTAAAAATTCAGAAAGCCATGGCTGAGACAGGAAAACCATGGCCGGACTGTTTACCACTTGCTCTGTTTTCAGTAAGATACACGCCTAATAGAAAGACTGGACTCTCTCCATATGAGATATTGTTTGGCAACGTACCCAGCCTAGGGTGTTTCTATCCGCAAGCATTAGAAATGAACAACCATGTGCTAAGTTCCTATGTGAGGACTTTACACAAAAAGATTAAGCAAGTACATGATAATGTCTTCAGTTCTCTTCCAGATCCAGATCAAGACTCTAGCAGCCATACGCTGCAACCTGGAGACTGGGTGGTTATAAAAAGACACGTGAGGAAAAGCCTAGATCCACGGTTTGATGGACCCTTTCAAGTTCTGCTGACCACAAGCACAGCCGTTAAGTTAGAGGGAAAAGAGACCTGGATCCACGCGTCCCATTGCAAAAAGATACTAGGAGAACCAGCGGACAAAGACTGATGACATTGTTTATACTTACCTGCATCCTTGCGACCACAGGTGCATGGACTAGGTTAGGCACCATGGATGGAGACGACAATAGATTCATTAGACACCATCTTGCTCTAATCGATGGACTAAAGGAGCAAAACCAGACCATTGCTAATTGTTGGATATGTACACATGCCCCTGTGACGTCCACTAGCATACCCTTTCTCGCTGTCCCAGTCTCATGGGAAGAGATAAACTTTTGAGTGAACTGTTCAGATACTTTGGCCAATAATTCCACACAGAGATTTTCCTTTCTAAATCCCGCAAATTGGTTTAAAGGTATTGGTGGGTGGTTGGCTGGTATAGTACAAGCTATTTTACAGGTTTTGCTAATGTGTCTTGCGGTTTATTTGGTTTTTAAGCTTTTTTTAATGTGTATTCAGCGTTGTACTAAAAGAAAACATAGAAATTCGTATTGATAAATGAAGGAACAAAAGGATGGAATGTTATAGCAGAAGATGGAGTCCCTCAAGTTTAAAGGCCCCATCTATGCTATATAAGTCTGACAGTTATTTTAGGTAAAAAAACAGCAAGCTGAAATGTTCCTTCTTGTATCAATAGCGTGTCCTTGCTAAAAAGATAACGTGATTCTCCCTGGCCAGATGTTTCTTCTTGTAGCAATAATGTGTTCTTGCAGAAAGATGAAATGACCTTGCTAACTAGATAAGTCTAATTAAATATTTTAAAGCATACAGAAACTAGTTTTTTTCGCTTGTTCAGCTAAACTGTATAATCGAACCATATATGGCAAATCCGTTTCCTGCCTTTAGGGTGTATATTAGCCCTGTGTTTTGTAATAAAGTTTTTAGAGTATGTTTAGACACAAACATCCTGTCCTGTGTCTTCATTCTCTCCGAGCTCGTAATCCAAAGGATAGAAGACCCAAAATTCAGTGACGACATGATAATATACAATCACGTTTGTTGTACTTGCGGAATTTTATTCTAGTGGTTTCCTGCTTCCTGACTAATTGTGATTTAGATTAAATACTATCTGACCACGGTCACTTGTGAGGTCCGAGTACTATCTACGTCTTATACGAGTGTTGATCATGTTAAGGAATATATCAGCTAGAAATTTCTGTAATTATTAAAACCAGACATTTATATTCTTTTTTATCAATAGGTTTTTAATTTCTGATTGTCAAGATTTTTCTAATTGTATTCTCTCTAAATGATCAGGCGGCAATATTACCTCAGCTGATAAGCCTTACAGTGGATATATGGACCACTTTAGACTGTGGATGTTCACTGGGTTATAGGCATGCTCTCTGACCTGTGCAGAGGTCATTGTGCAGAGAGGGGGGAGAAGGTCAGCTGAGACCATCGCCTTTTGTGAATGGTGGATCCTGTATTATCTATATGACAAGATGTTACCTTTTATTTTAATCCTGTCTGTGATGATAATAAGATGGCTGCTGAGAATCTCTACAGAACAGGCAGGGTAAGCCAATGCTGAGACTTAATATGCATTTACACTGAAAGATTATAAACGAGAGCTGCTGAGAAGTGGAGTGTAAATAGGCTATAGGGTAAAACGAGAAAAAGACGGATTTTGGTAAGACTTTACCTGTAAAATCCTTTTCAGCGAAGGAAGGAAGGGAGACACAGATCCATTACTAGTGGGGGTAGGCGGAGCCCCACAGGATAGTTCACCTCAGATTTAGAAAAAGTGACAACCGGCCCCTCCAGCTTAGGCTCCTCCTACTCCCATGTTCTCCAGTCCGTACACAAGCTAAGGAAGAGCAGACAACACCAGGGGAACAACACAACCCCTTCTGAAAATTCATAAATGTGAGAGAACAGGTTATGTATATAACAGCATGAAAACACACAGTCCCAGGCACTACTTACTGGACCTGACAACTGCGATGAGCTGGCAATGCTGGAACAGAACCCTAGTGCGCCAACCCCAGACCAGATGACCGCCATCAGGAGGGAGTCGCGCCGCATCTAGAAAAACCATAATACACTTCTGCCATGGGAGGGTGCTGTGTCTCCCTTCCTTCCTTCGCTGAAAAGGATTTTACAGGTAAGGTCTTACCAAAATCCGTCTTTCAGCAGCAGAAGGGAAGGAAGGGAGACACATATCCATTACTAGTGGGAAGTCCCAAAGCAGTCCAAAACTCAAGGGTGGGAAACAGTGGCAGGATCGCCAACACCCCAACAACTTAGGCAAGTGCGCAACAAGCGCCGAACAAAAAATAAAGAGATAACCTAAACCACTGCCGCCTGCAGGACCCTGCGTCCCAAGGCCGCATTGGCGGAAGCACTCACGTTCACTTTATAAAATTTAGTAAAAGTGTGAACGGAGCACCAGGTAGCCGCCCGGCAGAGCTGCGCTGCCGAAGCCCCCTGACGAAAAGCCCACGACGAACCAACAGCTCTCGTGGAATGAGCTTGAACCTTAACCGGACAAGGCTCGCCCTTGAGCCGGTACGCCTCCAGAATAGCCGAACATATCCACCGAGCTATAGTGTCCTTGGAAGCCCGCTGACCACGGCGACGACCAGCAGGAATCACAAACAGAGAATCCGATTTTCGAAACCCTTGCGTGATTGAAAGATAGAACTTCAATGCCCGCACCAAATCAAACGAGTGCAAGGCCCGCTCCTTCAGACTCTTTGGTTTCGGACAGAGGGAAGGCAACAGGATGTCCTGATTGAGGTGGAAAACGCGACACCACTTTAGGTAAAAAATCTCCACGGGTACGAAGCGCCACACGATCCGGGTGGAATTCCAAAAAAGGGGGCGAGCAAGACAGTGCCGCCAACTCCGAAACCCTTCTTAAAGAGGTGACCGCCACCAGGAAGGCCACCTTCCAAGAAAGCAAGTAAAGCATAGCTGAATCCATAGGCTCAAACGGCCCATGCTGAAGAGCCTCCAAAACTAAATTGAGCCGCCAAGGAGCCACAACCGCCCTCCGAGGCGGAAACTGATGTGCAACCCCGCGAAAAAATGAACGCACATCCCTGCGTGAGGCAATAGCCTTCCGAAAAAGCCCGGATAGTGCAGAGACCTGACCCCGCAAGGTACTAACTGCTAGACCCTTGACCAGACCACATTGCAGAAAGGCCAAGAAGTTGGGAATGGAAAAAACCCTCGGGTTCCTTGACGATCCAGAACACCATGAATAGAAGGCCTCCCAAGTTCTGTGATAAATACTAGTCGTAGCTGGACCTCTGGCCGCCCGCAAGGTGGCAATGACCTCGGACGAAAACCCACGACGGATCAAGATTTTGGTCTCAAGAGCCACGCCGTCAAACGAAGTGACTTCAGGTCCGGATGACGAATGGGCCCTTGAGTTAACAGGTCCGGGCGAAGAGGCAGTGGAAACGGAGGCGCTGCCAGAAGAGACACCAGCGTTGAATACCACACCCTCCGCGGCCAATCCGGCGCCACCAAAATCGCCGATACTCGTTCGAGATTGATCCGCCTGATCACCAGAGGAAGTAAGGATACCGGCGGAAACACATAGATCAGCTCGAACTGGTCCCACGGGGCCACTAGAGCATCTACCGCCACAGCCTCCGGGTCCCTGTACCTGGACATGATTGTCGGAATCTTGGCGTTCAGCCTGGATGCCATCAAGTCCACTTGGGGAGTCCCCCAACGGGAGCACAGCAGAGTAAAAACCTCCGGATGAAGACTCTATTCTCCGGGATCTACCCGCTCGCGACTGAGGAAGTCCGCCGAGATATTCTGCACACCCGGGATGTGAAACGCGGAGATGACTGGAACCCTGAACTCGGCCCAAAGCAGGATCCGAGAGACCTCCATCATGAGTCTGGAACTCCTCGTCCCGCCCTGATGGTTGATATACGCGACAGCTGTCGCATTGTCCGTCTGAATCCGGACCGGCAGACCGCTCAAAGGGACCGTCCAATGTCGGAGGCAGAGAAATATTGCTCTCAACTCCAGAATGTTGATTGGCAGAGACGACTCCTCTGACGACCAGACCCCCTGAACCCAGAGGTCGTTCCAAACCCCCCCCCAGCCAGTCAGGCTGGCATCGGTGGTAATCACCGACCACCGTGGGAGAAGAAGGGATTTCCCCAGGGATAGAGCCTCCAGACGTAACCACCATCCAAGAGACTCTCGCACCCTGTGGGAGATGACGACACAGCGATCCAGCGAAGTCGGCGATCGGTCCCAACGGGTCAGAATAAGATCTTGGAGATCCCGGGAATGAAATTGTGCAAACGGCACCGCTTCCATTGCTGCCACCATCAGACCCAGAAGGCGCATGCACTTCCGAAGGGACATCGCCCTCACCGACCTCATAGCCTGGACGTGGTGACGAAGGTTCGCTTGTTTGTCCGGAGGGAGGGACACCACTGCCCGTACGGTGTCGAAATGCATCCCCAAGAACAGGATTGACTGCGACGGCTCCAATGACGACTTCTTCCAATTGACCAGCCACCCGAAGTCTTCCAGGTGCTGAAGGGAGAGATCGCGAGCTGTCACTGCCTCCTCCGCTGTGGGCGCCACAATTAACAGGTCGTCCAGGTAGGGGAGAATCGGAACTCCTTGCTTTCGAAGGAGCGCCATGAGCGGCGCCAGAACCTTTGTAAAAACCCTGGGCGCCGAGACCACCCCGAAAGGTAGGGCCACAAATTGGTAATGGGCCTGCCCTACGGCGAAACGCAGGAAGCACTGGTGAGCCCTGCCAACAGGGACATGCAAATAGGCGTCGCGGATGTCGATCGACACCAAAAAATCGTACTGCGACAAGGCCGCCACGACGGAGCGAAGAGACTCCATACGGAATTTCCGGATTCGGACATGAAGATTCAAATCCTTGAGGTCCAGAATGGGATGAAACTTGTCCTCCTTTTTTGGGGACCACAAAAAGGTTAGAGTAAAAACCCCCTTCCCCGGTCCTCCGGCGGAAACGGAACCACTACACCCTGCTGCAGAAGAGAGTTGACCTCCCGCAGCAGAGCAGCAGCCAGCTTGGGCACGGACGGGATGCGAGACTGACGAAACCTGTCCGGGGGTAGAGAGTGAAACTCTATGAAATAGCCCGCTGACACAACCCGTGTCACCCAGGCGTCCGATTCGTGGGACGCCCAAACCGACCCGAATTGTAGCAGCCGACTTCCCACCCGAGAGCCCTCGAGAGGGATCCTGGCGTCAGTCCGCCTTAGCGGGCTTTTTGTCAGCCTCCCTTTTGTCCCGACGGAAATGCTGTTTCCAGGGAGTACGGGATTTCTGGGTGGACTTCTTACCGGAAGACGAGGGACGACCCAATCTCCAAGAGGGCTGATCGAATCGTCCCCTGGGTCGAAAGGACCGACGACCACTACCGGCACTTGACCTGTCAGACGTAGAGGCCGCTGCTTTCCGCTGTGGCAAAGCCACATCCTTGGCCTTAGCAATCAGCTCCGTGAGGTCCGAACCAAAAAGCAGACCGCCCTTGTACGCCAGAGTAAGCAAACCTTGTTTGGATACTGCGTCTCCAGTCCACTGTTTGAGCCACAGTGCTCTACTGACTGTGACGGCCGAGGCTTGAGCCCTGGACAGAAACAAAGTAGTATCCAGCACTGCGTCTCTGCTATATCGGGCCACCTCTTCCAACAGCTGGAAGAGCCTTTCCACGTCAGACAGCGGAGTCCCATCTTGCCATGCTGACCGCAGCTGATCCAACCATCTCAGGGAAGCCTCACCAGTATAATGTTAGGTGTCAGGCATGTGCTGGGCATGAAATTGGGTCAGAATCATCTGTGGATTCTGTGGTCTCCCATTCTGGTCCAGCCAGGGCAGACACTGCTCAGCATCACCATCTGGCCCAACGCCTAACTAGTGCACTAGATGTACAGGCTGTCCCCACATGGCCCCCAAGGCCGCTCGGAATCCATGACCCACGGCCTCGTAGATGGACTTCGCCGCTAACTCCGTCCTTCTGTCCAGCGGATCCTGTAGACTTGCCTTCCCTTTAACCGGAAGCAAAGAAGATTTGCTCAGCTGAGACAATGGCACGTCCACTTCAGGAGAGGGGACCCAATTAGCGATCGTCTCTGTGGAGCAGGGATACAGGGCATCAAAAAACCGCATCCCTTGGAAGCGCTTATCCGGACACAGGCATTCTCTCTCCACCGCCTCGTTAAGTTCATCGTGCGCTGGCAGTGTCGAACGAGCCCGACGCGACTCCTGATTCAGCCGGGCCGACTTGCCCGGCCTCGTCACCTCTTCAGACAGCTATAACACTTCCCGCATGGCTCCAATAAGAGCATCCACGTGGCCTGAAAGCGAAGCCGAGCGACCCTGCCGATCCTCTTCATCAGAATCGGAGATCTCACCAGCAGAGCTTGTCGGTGAATCCGAAGCCTTTGATGCGCTGCGCGGAGGAGACAGCGCCACCACAGGCCTGTGGCGCTTCTTGCCCCGCGCCGGTAGGGACTTAGCTGATACCCAGTGACCCAGGAGGTCAGACAGACTGTCAATGGAGCGAGTGAGCGCTTTAACATCACTGAGGCCCCTGACCAGAGACGAACCTGACGCCGTCAACCCCGGCATATCAGATACGCGTGACCGATCCTGAAGCGGGCCGGGAGAGAGGTCCGCGCCGCCTGGACCCTGATCCGACATGCCCCCTACTCAGTAGCGAGCGTCGCGGAAAGAGCAGTAATAACCCCTTACAAGAGCACAGTAACCGGGGAAGTGAGATCCTGCTATCACAGCCTGTTCCCACAAAACAATTTACCAAGCACTGAAGGGTTAAAGATTCTCCTTAGAGGGAGAAAAGCTACCCCAGCATTGCAGAAAAAAGGTTTTCTGATGATGGCCAGAAGGGGTTAATGCTGCTGAACACGCAATGCACCTTGCCTTAAAAGGACTAAGGTGTGCATGCAGCAGAGAAGACAGCAGCGTTCTGTGCTGTAGAGATGAGACAAACAGATGACTCACCAGCTTCCTGGAGCCTGTGTGTGAGAGCGGAGAGCAGGGGGGAGGGAGAGGACAGCGCTGAGCTACGTGAGGCAATGGCCGTTTGCAGAGCCGAAGAGAAGGAAGGCAGGAGGGGGGCGGGGACTGCCCAGCGCGCGCTTTCCAGGCGCTTCCTGTCTGCACAGACGATGGCAGGCAGCCAAGAACATAAGCCACGCCCCCCCGTTACACTAACGGAGCCCGCGCTCCTCTGACCCGCTCCCCTGCTAACAGCAGCGGTGATGTGCATTCTCCAGTATTACACCTCTGCCTGAAAAGACAAAAGGTGCAGTCACCATAAGACAGTAACACACACACACACACACACACAGGGCACTTACCCAGCTGAGCGCCACAGGGACCCCAGGGATGTGTGACGCCATGGCCCTTCGCTCCCCCCACGGCGGAGCTCGCAGGGACCCCTAGATGCAGTGTGCGTCTCCGCCAGGGAGCACCCTGTATCCCCCGGGGCCGGCAGGCTTATGCGGGGACCTCCTTAGGGGGTACGCAGATCCGCCAGGGGAGGGCCAGGGGTCCCAGCAGCGCTGAGACCCCCTGAGACCTCTAGACCACGGGGGGTCCAGGTCTCCTGGTAAAAATAAAAAATTCTTCTGAGGAGCTGCAAAGCTTACGCTTTCTGAACGTTCAACGCACATCATTTAGCATGGTTTTCCTGTGTAAACAGGCTTCTAAACCTCCGACAATCAGTAAATATTTACCAGTTAGTGGTGGTTTACTGCCACTAATCTGTCTGTGTAAATGGAGTATTAGTGGGCAAAGCAAAAATTCCAAGATTTTAGGATTTTATTTTTATATGTAACCTCTCACCGCATTAGGATGTGAATGAACATCCTGAGAAGGAGCCTGCGTGTGTGGAGGTGGCTCAGGAACTCCACAAGAAGCTGATGGTGTCTGTTAACTATTTTGAATGTGCGCTGTTAATCGATGGGTTACCACAGCAGCCGGGGGCCAGCTTAAGCAGAGGCGTTCATAGAAATCATGGGGCCCCATACCAAGAGTCTATATTGATGGACTAGGCAGGGTTAAAACATATTGATGCAGTCACACAAGGGCCTACTTTCCAACTTTTAAATACAGGGAGAGGACATGTTTTGTGGCTTGGACACAGAAATAATGCCCCTGCTACTGATTCCTCTTGTTTGCACACACTGATACCATTTTAATAAACCCCATAGAGTATGCTGCCCTCCACACACGGTGCGATACCTCGGAGTGAATCTCCTGTCATAATTTTCTCCCACAGTAGTCCTTACATGGACAACATGATGACCCCATGGCAAACCCCACCAGTATAATGCACCTACACTACTCCCCCCCCACACACACACACAGTATGATGCTCTTACAGCCCCCCACACATATACACACACAGTATGATGTCTTCCACAGTTCGCTCACACAGTATGATGGCCCCCAACAGTTCGCTCACACAGTATGATGGCCCCCAACAGTTCGCTCACACAGTATGATGGCCGCCCCACATCATGTATGATGGATCCCACAGTATACGCTTTTCTTGTTGCCAAAATAAAAAAAAACTCCGCACAGAGGGCCCGATCTAGTGACGTCATTGCACCTGCAGTGCTGAGACTTCGAGCACAGACGTACAGGCTGAATGATGAGGAACAAAGGCCATCTTTCAAAGAATGATATGCGGAAGAAGAAAGCCCTGTAGCATCAGGCTTTCCCAGCTAATGAGCGCCATAGTGGCCACGTGGTCTACCGCTATGGGCAAAATGCCTTTACCTTTAAGGCCCATCTTAGTACTTTTTACAGCAGACTGAGTGCCATAGGCAACCATGATTTCTAGTAAATACCGCAATACTGTGGTATTACAGTATATATAAGCAATCCAAGGATCACATGTTTAAGTCCACTAATGGGTACAAAAAAAATGAAAAAAAAATAAAAAGTCAAAATATAAAAAATAGATAATTTTTAACTATCCCACGTTTTCCCTATTAAAAACAAAGAAACGGAAAAAAAAACATTTGGTATCGCCACATCCGTAAAAGTCAGATGTATCAAAGTATGGAATTATGGTAATTAACCTTTACGGTAAACATTGCAGAAAAAAAAAATCAAAATGCCAAAATTGTGGGTTCTTTGTCACCTCACTTAACAAAAAAAATCCAATACAAAGCTAGCAAAACGTTATATGTGCTCCAAATTGGTATCAATAAAAACGTCAGCTCCATAAACACAAAAAGCGCTTAAATAAAAAACTCCCTGGTTCTTAGAGAGTTAAAATAGCGATCACAAGACGTTATGTCACCAAACTCATTAAGGCCTAGTACATTAATGGTGCCACAGGAACGGGCAACAGCGAAAAATGTTATTTGCAAATCTACTTTCAGCGTATGTATGTTGGCCCTTGAGGACATTGCACACGCTGCTGCCAATTCATAGTTTTCCATGAACGTTTATTTTGTGCATAGGGTAAAAGAATACATAAAAGATATTTCTTATAGATGGCAGCTAGCGTTATATTACTCCTGGTTTAGGAGCTGTGACTCTCACAATCCCTCCAGGTGAGCACCTCAAATTATTTCTTTCCCCCTCCACTGTTTTTTTTCCCTATGTTCTGTGCGCTCTATTCCCTAAACAGCTCCATTTTCAATGGACAAATCATGATGTCTAGAGATCTCAATATTCTCCTTGTCAGAGGTGCCCCCATGAGGGTTGTCAGAAGATCTCAAAAACAGCAGGTGTTGTGGGGTGTGCCTGGCATACAATAGTTAGTGCCTACCAGGGTAGAACATCCGGTGAGCAGGTGGCGGAGTCATGGGCGCCCAAGGCTCATTGATACTTGTGTGGAACGAAAGGTACAGTAGCCCCAGCTGGTCCGGTGCTGCAGAAGAAATACTGTGGCACATATTGCTGAAAAATTAAGTTTTGGCTATGAAGAAAAGATGTCAGGATAAAGTATTGCAGCTTATTACATATGGAGATGCACACTGGTCATTGTCATGCTGACCCGGTTACAGCCAAAAGCACCTACAAGGGTATATGGGCATCAGAACTGAACCATAGAGTAATAGAAGAAAGGGTTCTGGTCTGATGAATCATGTTTTCTTGTACATCACGTAGATGGGTAGAGGTGTATAACTTACCTGGGGAGAAACATGGCCTCCAGGCGCACCTTAGGAAGAAGGCAAACTCCGGGGAAGTAATCTATAGTTGTATGTGCCAAACATTACATTTTATCACCCTTTTGGAATTTTTTTATATAAAGTGACCAACCCCAATATAATAAATAATACAGAATTTTACAATTTCATTGTACAATTTTTAAGTCATATCCGCACTTGGAGTATCCTACACAACCCTATATATATATATATATATATATATATATATATATATATATACAGTCATGGCCAAAAGTATTGAGAATGAGACAAATAGTAATTTTTCCAAAGTTTACTGCTTCATTTTTTGTAATGGCAATTTGCATATACTCCTGAATGTCAAAGAGTGATCAGCTTAACAGCAATTACTGTACTTGCAAAGTCAATATTTGCCCAGAAAATGAACTTTAACCCCCAAAACACATTTCAACATCATTGCAGTCCTGCCTTAAAAGGAGCAGCTAACATCGTTTTAGTGATTGATCCATTAACACAGGTGTGGGTGTTGATGAGGACAGGGCTGGCGATCAATCAGTCATGATTAAGTAAGAATGACATCACTGCACACTTTAAAAGGAGGCTGGTTCTTGGTATCATTGTTTCTCTTCAGTTAACCATGGTTATCTCTAAAGAAACACGTGCAGCCATCATTGCACTGCACAAAAATGGCCTAACAGGGAAGAGTATCGCAGCTACAAAAATTGCACCTCAGTCAACAATCTATCGCATCATCAAGAACTTCAAGGAGAGAGCTTCCATTGTTGTCAAAAAGGCTCCAGGGCGCCCAAGAAAGACCAGCAAGCGCCAGGACCGTATCTTAAAACTGTTTCAGCTGTGGGATCGGACTACCAGCAGTGCCGAGCTTGCTCAGGAATGGCAGCAGGCTGGTGTGAGTGCTTCTGCACGCACTGTGAGGCGGAGACTCTTTGAGCAAGGGCTGGATTCAAGGAGGGCAGCAAAGAAGCCACTTCTCTCCAGAAAAAACATCAGGGACTGACTGATTTTCTGCAAAAGGTACAGGGAGTGGACTGCTGAGGACTGGGGCAAAATCATTTTCTCTGATGAATCCCTTTTTCGATTGTTTGGGACATCTGGAAAACAGCTTATTCGGAGAAGAGGTGAGCGCTACCACCAGTCTTGTCTCATGCCAACTGTAAAGCATCCTGAAACCATTCATGTGTGGGGTTGCTTCTCAGCCAAGGGAATCGGCTCACTCACAGTCTTGCCTAAAACACAGCCATGAATAAAGAATGGTACCAGAATGTCCTCCAAGAGCAACTTCTCCCAACCGTCCAAGAGCGGTTTGGCGCCCAACAATGCCTTTTCCAGCATGATGGAGCACCTTGCCCTAAAGCAAAGGTGATAACTAAATGGCTCATGGAACAAAACATAGAGATTTTGGGTCCATGGCCTGGAAACTCCCCAGATCTTAATCCCATTGAGAACTTGTGGTCAATCATCAAGAGACAGGTGGACAAACAAAAACCAACAAATTCTGGCAAAATGCAAGCATTGATTATGCAAGAATGGACTGCTATCAGTCAGGATTTGGTCCAAAAGTTGATTGAGAGCATTCCAGGGAGAATTACAGAGGTCTTGAAGAAGAAGGGGCAACACTGCAAATATTGACTTGCTGCATTAACTCATTCTAACTGTCAATATAACCTATTGGTACTCATAATATGATTGCAATTATATTTCTGTATGTGATATAAACATCAGACAAACACTAATAAAAACCAGAGGCCAGCAGATCATGTGAAAATATAATTTTGGTGTCATTCTCAATACTTTTGGCCATGACTGTATATATATATATATATATATATATATATATATATATATATATATATATATATATATTCTCTATCTCAAGTCTTGGAGCAGAAATACTTCACATACAGAATCTGTTGCTATAGTGAGCTTATTGTTCTGTTCATGATTGCAGTTTGTGAGCTCCGATCTCCTTCTATGGGTGAATTTCTTTGGGGTCTTGAATCCTCTGGCCGGTTAAAACACGTGAAAACAATCCTAGATGCTGGTATCTTCATTGTAAAGGTAAGATGTGTTGTATCTGTTCATATTCTAGTGCTGCTTGTCTGATTTGTACTATTCTAGGCACGGACTGTACAAAAATGATCCTTTTAGTGCTGAGAATAAACGAGATTTGTAATTATATAAATGTGTAATATTTTACATTTAATTTGCACATTTAGGCCGTGTCAGAAGAGGGCGCCAGCGTGCTCGTTCATTGTTCTGATGGATGGGACCGCACCGCTCAGGTCTGCTCTGTATCCAGTCTGTTACTTGACCCCTATTACCGAACCATCAGAGTATTTATGGTAAGAGGTTTCATTTCATATACTCTATGTACTGGTGGAGATTTACGGAGTTGATATTTTTTGCATAGTGTAACTTTTATTTTTCCCAATTACTATTAGGTGTTAATTGAAAAAGACTGGATTTCATTTGGACACAAATTTAATCACAGGTAACCCTGGTCACTGCACATATGTTGGAAAAGTCAAACAGAGTCACTTATTTACAGAGGGCCTTTCACCAAATTTTTCATGTTGAACTGAAAACACGTTGTAGCTTCAGAGCAGAAAAAAAAATAATTGTTAGTTCTTTTTTTATTTTGCATCTCTGTTGCAGGGATATTAACAATCAAAGTATTTGTCACCTAATGAGTTAATTTTCGTTACATTCAAGTGGGTGTTATCAGAGAGCTTTCACTGTGGGGCATGTACTTCTCCTTGTACGATGTTGTCCAATTATAAACAGGCAGCAAGATGCTAGAAAAAGAACACCTCCACACCATATCTTACAGCAGGTTTCTCAGTGTGTGGGTTATAATGAAAGCCCGGATCTCCTGGTCTAACCTCCTGCATGATTAGAATATCAATTGTATTCAAATCCCATCAATCAACACATTTCAGATATGGGCCCAGCAGTCAGTGTGGGGCTAGGGTCAGCACAGCTGAGTTTAGCTGTGTCACTTTCCAAATCTTCCATCAGCTCTCCTCCTCTCAGCAAAAGAGACAAAAAAAAAACACCATACATTCTAATATAATATACTTACTGTAGTTTTTCTGTGCCATTCCCAGTCTCAGGCGGTTTTGGGAGTGCAGTCCACCTGAAAAAGATGTTGCATGCATATACCCCAATTGCATTGCTTCAGCATATTTTTTTTATTTTTTTTTTTTAAGGTATGGAAATTTAGATGGGGATCCCAAGGAGGTGTCCCCAGTGATAGACCAGTTCCTGGAATGTGTCTGGCAGCTCATGGAGCAGTTTCCCTGTGCGTTTGAATTTAATGAGAGATTCTTGGTCCACATACAACACCATATATACTCCTGTCAGTATGGAAACTTTCTGTGCAACTGCGAGAAGGAGAGGAAGGAACTGATGTGAGAGAATATGTGCTCTGTGTATGGTCACTATAGGCTTGTAACAGAAATAGAATATGGATGGTTGACGTGTCCCTGATGCTGATCTGATCACACGGTGCCCCACAGTCTGGATAACAGCAATCACTTATAAACTGTGAAGGTTGAACCTTGGCAAAAAATTTTCAATAACTGTGCAGGAGAAAAATGTATAAAGTGATGGCATATTGGTAAGATATGCCATCACTTCAGGATTGGTGGGGGTGTCAGACCTTAGGGACTCCCACATATCCGGAGACTGAATGGGTATGTGAACCTAAACCATTTCAGTTTTTTCCTGCCCATCTGGGTCGCTGGCATCGCTGGCAGTGCCACTGTACAGAGAAACATAAGAATGGTGAAATCAAAATGCCAATAATAAAATAAGATGGGTACATGGATTTAAGAATTGCACAGTTCCTGATGTAACCAATGGTCCACTAGAAGATACTTCTTGAAGATATTCTCTGTCCTGAGTAATGTTGAAATCTTGTAGATCTTCTTTCCCAGTCACAAAATGTCCTAACCTGCAGGTCAGTAGCCAAGGACATGAGATACATCCTTGTAACTAGAGGATCATGGCTTTAAAGAGATATTCTTAAAATATCAAGCTCTCATTGAGGCCTCATTCAGACATCCGTATCCACATGTACGTGTTAATGCTAATGCTATTCACATGCCTGTGGATTTTCATGGACTATGTGTCTGTGCAAAACTCACGGAGACATGTCTGTTTTTTCTTCCAATATCACAGATGAAAAAGACCTATACAAGTCTATGGGTCCATGAAGAACATAGACAGCCCACGGATGGCATCATGGTGCTGTCCGAGATTAAAGGGGTTGTCCAGTACTTTATATTACCCCCCCCAATGTGTCTCCCCGAGACCCCTAAGGATTTTTGTAATTACCTACCGTTGCAGATAATGCCTGTGAGTGGCGCAATCACTGGCCGCTCACAGGCATCACGTGACCCCCGCCGATGTTGCTGGCAGCAGCCGGGGGTCTCTGTCTTCCACGTTCCAGGTGGATGCCAGACTGTGGGCGGGGTTACCCCCCCCCACATCACACCCGGCATCCACCGCACGCTCTGCCTCTCCCCATTCATTGGGAAAGCGCGGTAGATGCTGGGAGTGACGCGTGGGGAGGAGGTGTAACCCTGCCCACAACCCAGCAGCCACCGTAGGGACCCCAGCGCTGAGTCACGCCTCACTTGTCGTGACATCAGCGTGGGGTCACGTGATGCCTGTGAGCGGCCACCGATAGCGAAGCTCACAGGCATTATCAGCAAAGTCTTAGGGGCCCCGGGGGGATACATTGGGGGGGGAGTAATATAAAGTACTGGACAACTTCTTTAACATTACAAAGCATAGGAGAAACTTTATAACATATTTATCCATACGAGAAGAACACTGATAACACAATGATGGTAAAAATGGACACACTGATACCATTTTTTCACATACCTGTTTAAACCTGTACATGTGAATGAGGCCTTCTGCTGATCACTGAAGAGCCCCATTCTCAGCATCGCTAAAAGTCCCATCGGTCAGACCTCCTGCATTCAGAAAGTTATCTCCTAACCCTTTACAGCAGTGGTTCTCAACTCCAGTCCTCAGGACCCACCAACAGGCCATGTTTTCAGGATTTCCTTAGTATTGCACAGCTGATAATTGCATCACCTGCACAGGCAATAATTCCATCAGCTGTGCAATACTAAGGAAATCCTGAAAACATGATCTGTTGGTGGGTCCTGAGGACTGGAGTTGGGGAACACTGCTGTAAAGGGACTGTCAGTACAGAAGGACTGTTCAAATCAAGTACAGGCGCTCGGTGCACCGTGGTGGGGCCAAGCAGTTCAGTGCATCTTTCCATCTACTTTTTGGAAACGGATTTTCCAATTTTGACTATGAAGCTACACAGCTACTATGCAAAGAAACACTGAAAGCTATAGAACTTGTGGCTCATTCATATAAGAGAATCAGGCACAGTTTCACCAGTTTGGTCAGTGTCAGTTTTTATCATTAGAGTTTGGCCTGAGCTTCAGTTTCTTCATCTTTTTCCATCAAACAGACCTGGAAAACTGGACAGCGCTCAGATGGCAATTAATTGTTGGCCGATTTTTTTTTTTTCACTGACCCATGGATGTGCATTGTTAATTTTGACCTGACACTCAGATAACTATCGTACTATCGTACATTTTGCCACGATTTTCCGTCTCTCAAACAATCACAGATATGTGAATGGCCCCATTCACTCTTCTAGGTACAAGTCGTATCTGGAAATAACACAAATAGGACTCGTACACAAAAAATGTACGTCTGAATGAGCCCTTAGTGTTAGTGCAGGTTGCAGTGGTGACGGGTATACTTGCAGCTCTCATAATCTCAATATATCAGTGATGCAATCATCATCTTCCAGAATTCAGGAGAGGACCTACTCCCTCTGGTCTTACCTGTGGAAGCAGCGGTTGGATTACATGAACCCTCTGTACAGAGCAGATCACAGTCAGACCCAAGGAACTCTGAGACCACACACCACTCCATGCCACTTCAGGTAAGAGGTTATTCTGATTCCTCCTCTGCACTGAATAAAGCAGCAGAACTCTAACACACCATATACTTATCATTCATATATAGAAACATCAACCCTAACTTTACAGGTGAAAGAAGCGGGGTGACGTATCATGAGCCCAATGTGTCCTTCAGTGGTGAAATCCAAGGCCCAACACTCTTCCCACTTGTAACCATGGTCTACATTTAGGGGTTGCGTCAGAGCTCACTCGTCAGTTCTATCTTCTGCCTGGCACAAATCAATTCACTTTAGACAGATTTACTGACATCTATGACAGCTTGTGACACGGTGATTCATTTTGCACATATTTAGACTGCGATAAAGTATTGATCTTTGGGGGTCAGACCGCTGGGACCCCCAACAATCCCCAGGAGGTTCTGTAGAGCAAGCTTTGAACAGAGCAGAGGGGGAGCATGTACATCTCTACTCCATTCATTCTCTGTGGAACTGACCCCTAGCGATCAATTCCTAAATCCCGTTGATAGGGGATTACTTATATACTTGGTACAACCCCTTTAATAGGGCATGCGGATGTCCCTGATCGGGAACTTTCTATATAAACGCATAATATAAAGTCGAGTTTGGGTCAGGAGACCTGAAGCCAGTCTTTGCATTGAAGCATACTCAGACCGCAAAACACACGTGTGAATCCAGGCAAAAGCTGTTTTTTTTTTGTTTGCCTGTACAAAACAGACCAATTTTGCAAGTGTGTTAGATCCAATTTTCGGGCATATTTAGTCCACATGTCCGTTTTTATCAATGGTTTTGCCATATGCAAAAACAACGTGACAGAGGTTTCCCAAGCTTCTTCAAGTACCCAGTCAGTGAAAATGAAGAATAGCAGTAGGATGCAACTTGGATGTCCGCAAATAAGGTCAATGTAGGGGATGTCTCTGTTTATATACAGACCATCAGTCAGCAAAATAACAGAACGGACATGTGAATAGTGTAAGGATAGGATGTGTCAGTGTGCTGTCCGAGTAATGAGGCCCAACTTGCCACCACATATTTTCACTAATCTGAAGTCACCAGCCATAGATCAGCCACTGAGGGACTCATTAGGACTCGCTCACATTGCCACGTAACACGGCCGAGTGCTAGTGCTATGTGATGTTTTATCGGATAGCACTTGGACCAATAATATACTATGTTATCCGAGTGCAGTCTGATGTACGTGCACAGAGACAATGGAGAAGATGGAAAAATTAAGTCCTCCATCTTCTCCACACCTGTGCTGCAATTCTTCCATGCGAGAAAATTGGATCACACTCAGAGTTAAAGCAGAGTGTCATTAGTATAATCGGCCCAATTCTCTGGCATGGGAGAATATACAGCATTGTGAGCTAGCCCTTCATGTGTGTACCATGAGCTAGCACGTCTTAAGAACATATATCATGAGAATTGCTCGATGATAATCTTCTGTACTTGTGCATATACTAACTCTTCAAACTTATTTTTCACCATGGAAGGTTTTGGAGGGGCCTCTATAACCAATTTGAGAAAGGAATGCACCCTCGCCAGTCAGTCACTGATTTTCTACAGGCAGTAAAAGAAGAGACGCAGCAGCTGGAGGAGGAAATGGAGTTCATGGAGAAGGTGTGGTAGAAATACTGAAAATCCAGCTTCCTGGCCTATATGTTTTTGATGTTTATACCTCCGCTTAGGTTTCAGTGTAAACCAATTCAGCTTTTAATGGTGACTGAGAAACAATTTTAAATGATTATATATAAAAACCCTGCACAAGATAAAAAAGAGGCAATCATTTTTAGCCGATGCCCTACGTCTTTGGTGTTCTCCAACACAATAACTGGAAGAGAGCACCATTAAAGGGAATCTGTTACCAGGTTTTTGCTACCCATCTGAGTGCAGCGCAATATAGGGGCAGAGGCCCTGATTCCAACAATCTGTCACTTACTGGGCTACCTGCTGTCATTTTGATAAAATTACTGTGTTATCTGCAGCAGACCCCGCCCACATCACTGATTGGCAGTTCTCTGACTGCTGAGCTCTGTATAACCCTGCCCACACCACTGATTGGCCACTTTGTGTATACTAGATTTGCAGAAAGCTGCCAATCAGTGATGGGGGCGGGGTTGTACAGAGCTTATGAATATGTAGGACTACCTGGCAGCAGGTTTACTAGTCCCCAATGATAATCTGCTTGCTGATAAAATAGTGATTTTATAAAAACTACAGCAATCAGACCATTAAGTGACACATCACTGTAACCAGGGTCTCTACCTTGTGTCTTTTCAATGTCAGTAATGCCTGAGCACTGTGGCGTTATGGCTTTCTTATGGCACCAGAGAAGTTTGTTCATTGGTATAAAGTTTTCAAGTAAAGGTTAATTTAGGCAGGCCAATAATTGGGTTAGGGAGCGTTCCCTCATTCCCAACTGTTGGCTGCCTAAACAGGCCATCAAACATCCAATGGAGGGGCAAAGCATTCATTGGTGTGATAATTTTTGAGCACGTTTAAAAATTATCATTAGCAGCACATTGTCCTGTGTAAACGAGAAATGTGCTGACGATAACATAAGTGCGGCCGGCCTTACTAAACAGACCATTAAACCACTGCTGATCGACTTGCATGTAGAGGTTACATTAACATGCCCTAACCCAATGTAACTTTTGCTCTTGTCTAACAATTTTTCCTTTAGAGATTAACAAAACTGGACACTCGAGAGTCAAATGAAACCTACAAGAATCTCAATGACCAGCCAAAAATCCACAACTTCCAGATATGCATCACCAAACACTCTCCGGCTAATACGCCCCAAGATTACAGCACCAACCTGAAGCTGTTTCCCTCTCGTAGTTCATCCCAAGGTGAGGAGGACTCGGCCCTGATCCTAACCCAGGACCATTTGAAGAGCTCGGACCCCGACCTGTCGGCTAACAGTGACCAGGAATCTGGGGTGGAGGACTTGAGCTGCCGGTCTCCGAGTGGTGGAGACTCGTTACCCAGCGAGGACAGTGGGAAGGATCCCGATTCAGATGAAGCAGTGTTCCTGACTGCTTAGAGGTCTTATTAACCACTTGCTATTATATTAGTGCTTCTATTTATTTATAGGGAGTGATGTAAGCTGGGAGGGATATACTGGGGGAAAAAAAACCATATCGACTTTGTTCACATGTATCAGTGGTAGTTTGTGCAGCGGAGACCAGATACTAATGTCCTATATAGTCGGTCTGATCCAGGCAATTGAACGACTGACAATTGGAAAAGTGCATACACAGGTTGACGAAACAATGACGGGGACACAATGATCGCTAATAATCTGGTATCCTGTTATCAGCAGCACGTCTCCTGTTTACACTGAGTAATGTGCTGCCGTTAAGAATTTTAATGAATGCATAAAATGTATCGCACCCAATGAAACGGTGCTTTCCTAGTTTGTCTGCTGATTGTGGTCCTGGTTAGATGGGCCAATAATCGTATGTTGAAATGATTCCTATGAGCGCTCGTTCATCGTTTATTGGCTCTACGCCTTAAGTGCGTGTCTGCAGCCTCCGGGAATATTCAGAAACAGTTATCTTTTTTTAAGAGCCAACCTTATAATGCATTTTGTTTCCTTTCATGATTTCAAACCACATGTCCGTGGAGCATGAATCCTGTCCCAATATATTTGTATATTTAAGGTTTGTCATTGACAAAGGTGCCCTGTACTGGAAATATGGACACTTACATGGTTTTCGGGTTTAGGTCCACTGTGTGAAAGATCTGAATGTGCTTTGCTTCTGTGTAAGTTGCTGGTAGACTAATGGTGGTCATCCAGGATCTGACATTGGGTATTAATTCCCTACCTCCTAGTTATGTTAGGCATGACTATCACATGTAAGGTTCTTGCCACCTGGCCGAGAAAAGTTCGAAAAAAAGGACGCAAGCATAAACTGTTTGGCCTGTGACCACAGCAATTTACAGTAAAACAATGTGATTTTCGTCACATGATTAAAACCATGACCCAATGTCTATGGCTGAATAATCCCTTAAAGACTAATGTTTTGTGCTATGGTATACCATCGGTCCGATCTTCTGTAACTTTATACTGTTTCCACATAGACTGCCAATGAAACAAAACTTCAGAATCTCATTTGGAGACTTTAAAGGGGCTGTCCAAGACTTTATTGAAGGCCTATACTTGATCATCAATGTCTGATTGATAGTGCGTGCTGTAGCTGTTCCTGTGTCAACGGTGGCCAGAAATGCTCAGGTGCCGAGCTCTGTTGACGGAGTACTACATATCGGCCACCCATTCAAATCATTAGGGGGCAGATGTGTAGTACGCAGCCGCAGCCACTATTCCCTCCACAGAGCTCCGCAGTGCAGCTCCGCTAATGAGCACCCCAATTGATCAAACATTGATGCCTTATCTTAAAGAGGTGGTCACTACATTGTATAATGCCCCCATCAAATTACACCTTTCAAATACCTGCAGCCGGGGTCACGTGATGCAGACTGAGCAGTCAGCAATAGCGCCACCCACAGGTACATATGGAAGCAGGAGGTATTTACAAAAACATTTATTTAGTTAACATGTGTAAATCGATGGGGTCATTATACAATGTAGTGGACCACCTCTTTAAAGAAAGGCCATCAATGTTAAAGTCCGGGACAACCCCTTTAATTATTAATCGGTATCGGTACAGATCTATTAGACTTTTCAGAACTTCAAAATAGGTCCATCCTTCAAACAGATGCCAAAAAGTACAGTATGTTGCAAACTTTAATGGAAGCATTCCTGTATGAATACAATATTGGAGGAAATAAAGAAAAAAAAACAAAAAGCTTTGGCACTTTTATGTAGGTCTCCAGAATATAGTGGGGAGAGACTTTCTTATTGACTTATATAAGTGAGGTAGAGCAGTAACCCCAAAGAAATTGAAAAATCAGCTGTGGTCCCTATAGGATGGCCCTACACATTGCATTTCCCATCACTTTTTTGAGAATACATTGGGGTGGAAAAATAAGATACAAATAAAGCAGATAATAAGAATTTATAGTCCAGAATTTACTGGTCACTTTTGTATTTCTGTAGGAATTCCAGCTCTGTACGTTGCAGATATCCGGCCCATCAGCGGATTAGCGGGGTCCCGCGTACTTGAATCCTTGCATGTTATCTGGGGGCTAAGAGCCATAGGGTTCTCTCTAAGTGCTTCCGACACTGGTTTTCAGAAAACGTACTGATCCTTTTATATTCGTGCTGCAAGGTAGTTACATGTGGGGTCTCAGCGTCACATTACTGGGCTAGTACTAATATGGTAAGAGTCAATGTTGTGTAGTATCCCCCCGCCATCCTTTACGTGTCTGCCTGCTGCATAGCGGACGGCTGCCATCTTGAATGCTCATTGAAGCTGCTATTAGTTTTTTTTGTAAATTGCATGGATAATCTTACCAGAATAATCGTTCTCACTTCTTGACTTGTCTGCTCATTGTGACCAATATCATATTGGTTTTATAGACGAGTTTACAAGCGCTTGTAGTGCTACAATACAAGAACAAAGCTACTAGATGTAATAGGAAGATCATCATAAAATGACCGTCCCTCCCAACTGCAGATTCCAAAATCTTCTGAAGATGCAGCTTATAAGTGAGGTCCGTGATAGTCAGAAGCAGCGTCTTCTTCCCATGATCTGTGCCTGGGGTGGTAGCCCAGCGATGTAGGGGCTGAGCCGCAGTAACAGACATGGGGCCGTGTCTGCGGGGGAAGGTGGGGAATAGAGTTTTCATTTTCTAATCCAGGACAACCCTTTTAAAAGTAGAACTCCCAAAAACAATGAAAGGGAAAGCCTCTTAAAGGGACACTAATCCTCGAAATGAATGAGGGCAAAAAATAGAGCAGCTCTTACTTTTGTCCAGTCTCAACATGATCCTAAAAGAGATGGGGCCAGAGTCATCAAGAGCGGCGCTGTTCACATTGGTCTTGATGAGGAGGTGTGCTGGAGTCAGACAGACGCTCACGGTTCATGAAAAGGTGCATGCTTCTTCCTGAATTGAGAACGCACCGTGGGTCAATAAACAAATATGCAACATGGGAATGAGATTTTGTGGCTATTTATGGTACAAAGAATTAAAAAAAAAATTCTGCACAAGCGCTGTGTGTGAGCAAACCCCAACGGTGGAGCCGCAGGTCTTTTGGGAGTTCTCCTTGATTGCAAAGGGTTTTGTGTGTTTTTTTTATATATATTATTTATGGTTTATTTATTGATGCCATCATTGCTTATTTTTGTGACGAGTATAATAAAATCATGATCTATTTTTTTATTTTGTGTTGCATATTTTGGCTGTAATTTATATGCAGAAATTGATTTTTGTTTTAAGATATTTTAAAATATGTTGTCAATCAATATTACCCTAATTGTGACTATATCAGTACAAAGTACGTATGTAAAGTAGTTTATTCCGTAATGTGCAATTAGAATATTTTTGTAAACTCCCTTGTGTTGTGTGTGTGCTGGTGTGTATAGATTAGATTGGGCCGCTGTCCTTTACGGACATAGCATTAGAGTCATTTATGCTGCACTTATAGAAGATGCTAAAGAATTACACTACAGTTTTTTTAATACAATTTTCTTTTCTTTTTTAAAGCAATACTTTACTCACCCTCTCTGGGTCTAATGCAGAGTGTCAGCTATTTGTCACATTGACAGCGCTGCAGCCAGTCAGTGAGTTCAGTGACTCTGAGCAAGTAGTGCCGTTAACTCGGGCAAAGCTGCTGATCTCAGTTATTGGTTGCAGCGCTGTCGACGTGAGGCCAAAGGACAGTAACAGACACTGGGAGCAGTGGCAGAGACCCTGTGCTGGACCCAAGGAAGGTGACTAGTGCACAGTTACAAAAAAAAAACAGCTGCACCAACGGGTTAAAGGAAAATCCCTTTAACCCTCAACTGGTGAGGTGGGGGTCGCCACACCCCAGGGAATTTTTGTTCGGCTGCCATTCATTGAAAAATGCTGGTATGAGGATACGTGTCTCACTAGCTTCCATCCATTTGTGGGTGTCAAAAATTTGTTACACTCATATGCAATCAATCGCCAATAAGAAAACGATTAAAACAAACGTGACCTTCGCATTTTCTGTAAAAATAAGAGATTTCTAAACACTGGGGTATAGGAAACCCCACCTCACCAGTTGCGTGACATAAACCCCACCTCACCAGTCGAGGGTTAATGAACCAGATAATCTGGCACAGATCAGCAATGGAATGGGGAATTTTACAAGATCAGAAGCAAGAAACTGAGCAGAAAATTAGGAAATTACCCTGATAACATTTTGAATTAGCAGCTTGTTTTTGGGCTCTATATACCAATCCAAGGGAGGTTTGTATACTTTATGACGGACATGTAATAATTCAGAATATTTGATGATTTGGAATTTATTAGATCCCCCAGGTGAATTACCCCAATACTATAAAATGGACATAAATGACACATAAATCTGTGCGGTTACAAAGTAACATTGACGCTCCTCCCCAACTCCCCGTACAGAATGACATGCCCTCGGGTCAGGAGTGTCTACAGCTTCATAGAAATATATAAAGCAGTCACGTTAGGGTCGGGAAAGTCCGTGCATGGACTGATTACCACGGACGTCTGAATGAGTCTTTATTGACTAATAAAGTCACTATTGATCACAGGGGTTAAAACGGTCAGGATTGGAGTTCATCTCCAATGTTGACCTTTGTGTAATATATACAACTCACACCTCCTGCACATGGAACAGGCATAGATTCTGGGTATGAACAATGGGCGCCCTACACTATCCACCCTAAACATGGGGAAGATGGCAGTAAAGAGTAAAAGACGGTTGTCTGGGACTTGACTCTTTTCATAAGATAGGTCATCAGCGTGTGATTAAAACAGAAATGTAGAAATTTTTTGCAAATTTATTTAGAAAACAAAAACTGAAATATCACATGATCATAAGTATTCAGACCCTTTGCTCAGACACTCATATTTAAGTCACATGCTGTCCATTTCCTTGTGATCCTCCTTGAGATGGTTCTACTCCTTCATTGGAGTCCAGCTGTGTTTAATTAAACTGATAGGACTTGATTTGGAAAGGCACACACCTGTCTATATAAGACCTCAAAGCTCACAGTGCATGTCAGACCAAATGAGAATCATGAGCTCAAAGGAACTGCCCAAGGAGCTCAGAGACAGAATTGTGGCAAGGCACAGATCTGGCCAAGGTTATAAAAGAATTTATGCATTACTCAAGGGTCCTAAGAGCACAGTGGCCTCCATAATCCTTAAATGGAAGAAGTTTGGGACCACTAGAAGTCTTCCTAGACCTGGCTGTCCAGCCAAACTGAGCAATTGTGGGAGAATAGCCTTGGTGAGAGAGGTAAAGAAGAACCCCAAAATCACTGTGGCTGAGCTCCAGAGATGCAGTAGGGAGATAGGAGAAAGTTCCACAAAGTCAACTATCACTGCAGCTCTCCACCAGTCGGGCCTTTATGGCAGAGTGGCCCAATGGAAGTCTCTCCTCAGTGCAAGACATATGAAAGCCCGCATAGAGTTTGCTCAAAAACACATGAAGGACTCCCAGACTATGAAAAATAAAATTCTCTGGTCTGATGAGACGAAGATAGAATTTTTTGATGATAATTCTAAGCGGTATGTGTGGAGAAAACCAGGCACTGCTCATCACCTGCCCAATACAATTCCAACAGTGAAACATGATGGAGGCAGCATCATGCTATGGGGGTGTTTTTCAGCTGCAGGGACAGGACAACTGGTTGCAATTGAAGGAAACATGAATGCAGTCAAGTACAGAGATATCCTGGATGAAAACTTCTTCCAGAGTGCTCTGGACCTCAGGCTTGGCCGAAGGTTCACCGTCCAACAAGACAATGACCCTAAGCACACAGCTAAAATAACAAAGGAGTGGCTTCAGAACAACTCTGTGACCATTCTTGACTGGCCCAGCCAGAGCCCTGACCTAAACCCAATTGAGCATCTCTGGAGAGACCTGAAAATGGCTGTCCACCAACGTTCACCATCCAACCTGACGGAACTGGAGAGGATCTGCAAGGAAGAATGGCAGTGGATCCCCAAATCCAGCTGTGAAAAACTTGTTGCATCATTCCCAAGAAGACTCACGGCTGTACTAGCTCAAAAGGGTGCTTCTACTCAATACTGAGCAAAGGGTGTGAATACTTATGCCCGTGTGATATTTCAGGTTTTCTTTTTTAATAAATTTGCAAAAATTTCTACATTTCTGTTTTTTTTCACTCAAGATGGGGTGCAGAGTGGACATTAATGAGAAAAAAATGAACTTTTTAGAATTCACCAAATGGCTGCAATGAAACAGAGTAAACAATTTAAAGGAGTCTGAATACTTTCCGTACCCACTAATTTTTTTAATTGTCAATAGGTAGCTCTCATTAAAGGCAATAAATCAATATCAAATAATTGTTAGCGAAAGTTCAGCAAAAGGAAGCAGCCACAAGTTTATTGCTACGGCTTGTGCTCAGTGTATTTCCATCATATGGTCCATGGGCATCGAGTACAGCAACACGCTGTCATTTCTGAAAGGCACTGTATGTACAGAAGCGTGAAATGACGTCAGGAATGAGTAATTCACAAATCATTCATTTACTGAGTAAAAGGCTCAATTCACAGAAATGAAGTATTTAATATAAACCATTCCAATATGGGTAACAGAAAGTAACAAATATTAGAAGTATCCTACAGCAGATACAGAGCTGAGTCGATGCGAAATGAACAATAGGAGTTAAATTGATGAGGTGCACCTTTGGTCAAAATCAGAGGCTTCGTGTCCCGTTTGCAACAGGCTTGACCATAAATGTTGCCGAAAGGCAACAAAGGATGACCTTTTGTTGCAAACGGGACACAAGATGGCCGACTTTTGTTGCCGGAATGCAACATCTGTTGCATTTGGGCAACAGGCTTGACCTTGATACATTGGAACTGGACTAAAGAGTCAATATGGTAGTATGACCTTCTGTACTATAGTAATATATAGGGACTGATGGGGGAAATTTGTTTTTTGGCATTTGGGACGCTTACGCACGCGGTGGGATGCGCTAAATTTTTTTCAGGGTTAAGGCAAAATTTTTGCTCGAAACTGCGCGCTCTGCGGCCTGAAATATCGCTCCTGAGGGGGTCTACGCAATAAAAATGCAAAAAAATGTAACATTAGGGTTGGCTAAATCACTTACCTGATTGACCAATAGCCAGCCCTCATTGACTTTTTTGTTGACATTGTGTGTTCTGAGGAAACTCCACCGGGTGGCAATGTTGTCCAACTTTTTAATTTTTTATTTTAGGATTGTAAAAACACCAGATGGCAATGTTTCTCTTTCTAATGTGCACGAAAGCATGAGAGCTGGCTGCTGGTTGTCCTGGATTACCTGCATCCAGCCCTCATATTGGGCATATAATGTATATAGCCAACTCTCAAATTTTTTTTGCTTTAATAACACTAAGGCTATGTAACCACGATGCAGAAATGAAGCATTTTGTTCACGGCTGCCTCTAGCCAGCCCCCCAATTTTTTTTTTCTTTAATAACACAAACACCATGAGGGCTGGCTATCGTGTGTTCACGGCTGCCTCTAGCCAGCCCCCCAATTTTTTTTTTTCTTTAATAACACAAACACCATGAGGGCTGGCTATTGTGTGTTCACGGCTGCCTCTAGCCAGCCCCCCAATTTTTTTTTTCTTTAATAACACAAACACCATGAGGGCTGGCTATCGTGTATCCACGGCTGCCTCTAGCCAGCCCCCCAATTTTTTTTTTTCTTTAATAACACAAACACCATGAGGGCTGGCTATCGTGTGTCCACGGCTGCCTCTAGCCAGCCCCCCAATTTTTTTTTTCTTTAATAACACAAACACCATGAGGGCTGGCTATCGTGTGTTCACGGCTGCCTCTAGCCAGCCCCCCAAATATTTTTTTTCTTTAATAACACAAACACCATGAGGGCTGGCTATCGTGTGTTCACGGCTGCCTCTAGCCAGCCCCCCAATTTTTTTTTTCTTTAACCCCTTACTTACCGGGGACGTATTAGTACGCATATTTGCGTACCGCCGGTTCAGTGAGGGCTCCGGCGCTGAGCCCTCACTGAACCGAGCACATGTCAGCTGATTCTTACAGCTGACATGTGCCCGCAACAGCCGCGGGTGGAATCGCGATCCACCCGCGGCTGTTAACCAGTTAAATGCTGCTGTCAATCTCCGACAGCAGCATTTAACGCGCGCATCCGGGTAGCGCGTCATAAGCCCCGCCCACCAGCGACCCCGTCACGTGATCGCGGGTCGCCGATGGGCGTGCATGACAACCCAGGGTCTGCAGCAGACGCCTGTGGTTGTCATGATCTTGTCGCTATGAGCACCACCTAGTGGTCGGCGCTCATAGCACAGGACCATTTCTGCTGCATGCAGGGGACCTGCTCGTCCCCTGTATGTAGCAGAGGCGATCGGATAGTTGCTGCTTCTAGTCTCCTATGGAGACTACAGAAGCATGCAAAAAGTAAAAAAAAAAAGTTTTTAAAAATATAAAAAAAAATAAAAAAATATAAAAGTTTAAATCACCCCCCTTTCGCCCCATTCAAAATAAAATATATAAAAAAAACCCCCACATACACATATTTGGTATCGCCGCGTTCAGAATCGCCCGATCTATCAATATAAAAAAAGAACTATTCCGATCGGTAAACGGCGTAACGAGAAAAAAATTCTAAACGCCAGAATTACGTTTTTTGGTCGCTGCAAAATTGCAATAAAATGCAATAACGGGCGATCAAAACATCGGATCTACCCCAAAATGGTATCAATAAAAACGTCAGCCCGGCACGCAAAACCAGCCCTCAACCAGCCCCAGATCCCGAAAAATGGAGACGCTAAGGGTCTTAGAAAATGGCGCTATTTTTTAATTTTTTTTTTTACCAAATTTTGGAATTTTTTTTCACCACTTAAATATAAAAGAACCTATACATGTTTGGTGTCTATGAACTCGGAATGACCTGTAGAATAAGAAGAGCAGGTCAGTTTTAGCATTCAGTGAACATGGTAAAAAAAATAAATAAAAAACAACTGTGGTATTGCACTTTTTTTGCAATTTTACCGCACTTGGAATTTTTTTCCCGTTTTCCCGTACAGAATATGATAAAACTAGTAATGGCGTTGAAAAGTACAACTCGTCCCGCAAAAAATAAGCCCTCACATGGCCATATTGACCAAAAAATAAAAACGCTATGGCTCTGGGAACAAGGGGAGCAAAAACGAAAATGCAAAAACGAAAAATGCTCCGGGGCTTAAGGGGTTAATAACACAAACACCATGAGGGCTGGCTATCGTGTGTTCACGGCTGCCTCTAGCCAGCCCCCCAATTTTTTTTTTTCTTTAATAACACAAACACCATGAGGGCTGGCTATCGTGTGTCCACGGCTGCCTCTAGCCAGCCCCCTAATTTTTTTTTTCTTTAATAACACAAACACCATGAGGGCTGGCTATCGTGTGTCCACAGCTGCCTCTAGCCAGCCCCCCAATTTTTTTTTTCTTTAATAACACAAACACCATGAGGGCTGGCTATCGTGTGTTCACGGCTGCCTCTAGCCAGCCCCCCAATTTTTTTTTTTCTTTAATAACACAAACACCATGAGGGCTGGCTATCGTGTGTCCACGGCTGCCTCTAGCCAGCCCCCTAATTTTTTTTTTCTTTAATAGCACAAACACCATGAGGGCTGGCTATCGTGTGTCCACAGCTGCCTCTACCAGCCCCCCAATTTTTTTTTTCTTTAATAACACAAACACCATGAGGGCTGGCTATCGTGTGTTCACGGCTGCCTCTAGCCAGCCCCCCAATTTTTTTTTTCTTTAATAACACAAACACCATGAGGGCTGGCTATCGTGTATCCACGGCTACCTCTAGCCAGCCCCCCAATTTTTTTTTTCTTTAATAACACAAGCACCATGAGGGCTGGCTATCGTGTGTCCACGGCTGCCTCTAGCCAGCCCCCCAATTTTTTTTTTCTTTAATAACACAAACACCATGAGGGCTGGCTATCGTGTGTCCACGGCTGCCTCTAGCCAGCCCCCCAATTTTTTTTTTCTTTAATAACACAAACACCATGAGGGCTGACTATCGTGTGTTCACGGCTGCCTCTAGCCAGCCCCCCATTTTTTTTTTTCTTTAATAACACAAACACCATGAGGGCTGGCTATCGTGTGTCCACGGCTGCCTCTAGCCAGCCCCCCAATTTTTTTTTTCTTTAATAACACAAACACCATGAGGGCTGGCTATCGTGTGTTCACGGCTGCCTCTAGCCAGCCCCGCAATTTTTTTTTTCTTTAATAACACAAACACCATGAGGGCTGGCTATCGTGTGTCCACGGCTGCCTCTAGCCAACCCCCAAATTTTTTTTTCTTTAATAACACAAACACCATGAGGGCTGGCTATCGTGTATCCACGGCTACCTCTAGCCAGCCCCCCAATTTTTTTTTTCTTTAATAACACAAGCACCATGAGGGCTGGCTATCGTGTGTCCACGGCTGCCTCTAGCCAGCCCCCCAATTTTTTTTTTCTTTAATAACACAAACACCATGAGGGCTGGCTATCGTGTGTCCACGGCTGCCTCTAGCCAGCCCCCCAATTTTTTTTTTCTTTAATAACACAAACACCATGAGGGCTGACTATCGTGTGTTCACGGCTGCCTCTAGCCAGCCCCCCAATTTTTTTTTTCTTTAATAACACAAACACCATGAGGGCTGGCTATCATGTGTCCATGGCTGCCTCTAGCCAGCCCCCCAATTTTTTTTTTCTTTAAAAACACAAACACCATGAGGGCTGGCTATCGTGTGTTCACGGCTGCCTCTAGCCAGCCCCCCAATTTTTTTTTTTTCTTTAATAACACAAACACCATGAGGGCTGGCTATCGTGTGTTCACGGCTGCCTCTAGCCAGCCCCCCAATTTTTTTTTTTCTTTAATAACACAAACACCATGAGGGCTGGCTATCGTGTATCCACGGCTACCTCTAGCCAGCCCCCCAGTTTTTTTTTTCTTTAATAACACAAGCACCATGAGGCCTGGCTATCGTGTGTTCACGGCTGCCTCTAGCCAGCCCCCCAATTTTTTTTTTCTTTAATAACACAAGCACCATGAGGGCTGGCTATCGTGTGTCCACGGCTGCCTCTAGCCAGCCCCCCAATTTTTTTTTTCTTTAATAACACAAACACCATGAGGGCTGGCTATCGTGTGTCCACGGCTGCCTCTAGCCAGCCCCCCAATTTTTTTTTTCTTTAATAACACAAACACCATGAGGGCTGACTATCGTGTGTTCACGGCTGCCTCTAGCCAGCCCCCCAATTTTTTTTTTCTTTAATAACACAAACACCATGAGGGCTGGCTATCGTGTGTCCACGGCTGCCTCTAGCCAGCCCCCCAATTTTTTTTTTCTTTAATAACACAAACACCATGAGGGCTGGCTATCGTGTGTTCACGGCTGCCTCTAGCCAGCCCCCCAATTTTTTTTTTTCTTTAATAACACAAACACCATGAGGGCTGGCTATCGTGTGTCCACGGCTGCCTCTAGCCAACCCCCCAATTTTTTTTTCTTTAATAACACAAACACCATGAGGGCTGGCTATCGTGTGTCCACGGCTGCCTCTAGCCAGCCCCCCAATTTTTGTTTTTCTTTAATAACACAAACACCATGAGGGCTGACTATCGTGTGTTCACGGCTGCCTCTAGCCAGCCCCCCAATTTTTTTTTTCTTTAATAACACAAACACCATGAGCGCTGGCTATCATGTGTCCATGGCTGCCTCTAGCCAGCCCCCCAATTTTTTTTTTCTTTAATAACACAAACACCATGAGGGCTGGCTATCGTGTGTTCACGGCTGCCTCTAGCCAGCCCCCCAATTTTTTTTTTTTCTTTAATAACACAAACACCATGAGGGCTGGCTATCGTGTGTTCACGGCTGCCTCTAGCCAGCCCCCCAATTTTTTTTTTCTTTAATAACACAAACACCATGAGGGCTGGCTATCGTGTATCCACGGCTACCTCTAGCCAGCCCCCCAGTTTTTTTTTTCTTTAATAACACAAGCACCATGAGGCCTGGCTATCGTGTGTTCACGGCTGCCTCTAGCCAGCCCCCCAATTTTTTTTTTCTTTAATAACACAAACACCATTAGGGCTGGCTATCGTGTGTCCACGGCTGCCTCTAGCCAGCCACCCAAATATTTTTTTTCTTTAATAACACAAACACCATGAGGGCTGGCTATCGTGTGTTCACGGCTGCCTCTAGCCAGCCCCCTAATTTTTTTTTTCTTTAATAACACAAACACCATGAGGGCTGGCTATCGTGTGTCCACGGCTGCCTCTAGCCAGCCCCCCAATTTTTTTTTTCTTTAATAACACAAACACCATGAGGGCTGGCTATCGTGTGTTCACGGCTGCCTCTAGCCAGCCCCCCAATTTTTTTTTTTCTTTAATAACACAAACACCATGAGGGCTGGCTATCGTGTATCCACGGCTACCTCTAGCCAGCCCCCCAATTTTTTTTTTCTTTAATAACACAAGCACCATGAGGGCTGGCTATCGTGTGTCCACGTCTGCCTCTAGCCAGCCCCCCAATTTTTTTTTCTTTAATAACACAAACACCATGAGGGCTGGCTATCGTGTGTTCACAGCTGCCTCTAGCCAGCCCCCCAATTTTTTTTTTCTTTAATAACACAAACACCATGAGGGCTGGCTATCGTGTGTCCACGGCTGCCTCTAGCCAACCCCCAAATTTTTTTTTCTTTAATAACACAAACACCATGAGGGCTGGCTATCGTGTGTCCACGGCTGCCTCTAGCCAGCCCCCCAATTTTTGTTTTTCTTTAATAACACAAACACCATGAGGGCTGGCTATCGTGTGTTCACGGCTGCCTCTAGCCAGCCCCCCAATTTTTTTTTCTTTAATAACACAAACACCATGAGGGCTGGCTATCATGTGTCCATGGCTGCCTTTAGCCAGCACCCCAATTTTTTTTTTCTTTAATAACACAAACACCATGAGGGCTGGCTATCGTGTGTTCACGGCTGCCTCTAGCCAGCCCCCCAATTTTTTTTTTTTCTTTAATAACACAAACACCATGAGGGCTGGCTATCGTGTGTTCACGGCTGCCTCTAGCCAGCCCCCCAATTTTTTTTTTTCTTTAATAACACAAACACCATGAGGGCTGGCTATCGTGTATCCACGGCTACCTCTAGCCAGCCCCCCAATTTTTTTTTTCTTTAATAACACAAGCACCATGAGGCCTGGCTATCGTGTGTCCACGGCTGCCTCTAGCCAGCCCCCCAATTTTTTTTTTCTTTAATAACACAAACACCATGAGGGCTGGCTATCATGTGTCCACGGCTGCCTCTAGCCAGCCCCCCAATTTTTTTTTTCTTCAATAACACAAACACCATGAGGACTGGCTATCGTGTGTTCACGGCTGCCTCTAGCCAGCCCCCCAATTTTTTTTTTCTTTAATAACACAAACACCATGAGGGCTGGCTATCGTGTGTCCACGGCTGCCTCTAGCCAGCCCCCCAATTTTTTTTTTCTTTAATAACACAAACACCATGAGGGCTGGCTATCGTGTATCCACGGCTGCCTCTAGTCAGCCCCCCAATTTTTTTTTTCTTTAATAACACAAACACCATGAGGGCTGGCTATCGTGTGTTCACGGCTGCCTCTAGTCAGCCCCCCAATTTTTTTTTTCTTTAATAACACAAACACCATGAGGGCTGGCTATCGTGTGTCCACGGCTGCCTCTAGCCAGCCCTCAAATTTTTTTTTTCTTTAATAACACAAACACCATGATGGCTGGCTATGAGGAAGGGAGCTATGTCCTTGTAAAGTTAGCTTGTTGTCATGTGGAAAAGAGTTTGAGGGGATTGTGGCCCTGTGGAAATGCTTGTGGCCCGGCAGAAGGAGCCAGTGGTCCTGTGGAGAGAGCTGATGGGGTTGAGGCCCTGTGGAAAGGCCTGTGACCCTGTATAGCGGTCCGTTGCCCTGTGGAGAGAGCTGGAGGGGCTCGTGCCCTATGGAAATGACTATGGCCATGTAGACAGGCCTTCTGGCCTTGAAGAGGGGGCTTGTGCCTTGCAGACGGGCCTTGTGTCTCTGTGGAGAGAGCTAAAGGGGGCAGTGGCGGTGCAGAAAGTGCATTTCGCCCTGTTGATGGGAGCTATGGCCCGGTAAAGAGAGCTTGTTGTCCTGTGGAGAAGAGTTGGAGGGGCTTGTGGCACTGTGGAAAGGCCTGTGGCCCAGTAGGAGCCTGTGGTCCTGTGGAGACAGCTGAAGGGGTTGAGGCCCTGTGGAAAGGCCTGTGACCCTGTATAGGGGTCTGTGGCCCCGCAGAGGGGCATGTGGCGATGTAAAGAGAGCTGGAGGGAGTTGTGGCCTGAGGAAAAGGCCATGTGGAGCGGGCTGGAGAGGCCTGTGGAAGGCTCTGGAGTAAGATTTGAGCCTATGAAGTCCTTTGCAGTAAACAACATGCAACATGATTGCCTGTGGAGAGAGCTGGAGGGGCTTGTGGCACTGTGGAAAGGCCTGTGGCCCAGTAGGAGCCTGTGGTCCTGTGGAGAGAGCTGAAGGTGTTGTGGCCCTGTGGAAAGGCCTGTGACCCTGTATAGGGGTCCGTTGCCCTGTGGAGAGAGCTGGAGGGGCTCGTGCCGTATGGAAATGACTATAGCCATGTAGAAAGGCCTTTTGGCCTTGAAGAGGGCGCTTGTGCCCTGCAGACGGGCCCTGTGACTCTGTGGAGAGAGCTGTTGGGAGTTGTAGCCGTGTGGAAAGTGCATTTGGCCCTGTGGAGGTGAGCTATGGCCCTGTAAAGAGAGCTTCTTGTCCTGTGGAGAGAGCTGGAGGGTGTTGTGGCCCTGTGGAAAGGTCTGTGGCCCTATGGATAGGCCCTTTAGCCTTGTGGAAAGGGCTGTGGCCCTGTGGTGAGAGCTGGAAGGAGTTGTGGGCTGTGGAAAAGCCTGTGGTCCTGTGGAGACAGCTGAAGGGGTTGAGGCCCTGTGGAAAGGCCTGTGACCCTGTATAGGGGTCTGTGGCCCCGCAGAGGGGCATGTGGCGATGTAAAGAGAGCTGGAGGGAGTTGTGGCCTGAGGAAAAGGCCATGTGGAGCGGGCTGGAGAGGCCTGTGGAAGGCTCTGGAGTAAGATTTGAGCCTATGAAGTCCTTTGCAGTAAACAACATGCAACATGATTGCCTGTGGAGAGAGCTGGAGGGGCTTGTGGCACTGTGGAAAGGCCTGTGGCCCAGTAGGAGCCTGTGGTCCTGTGGAGAGAGCTGAAGGTGTTGTGGCCCTGTGGAAAGGCCTGTGATCCTGTATAGGGGTCTGTTGCCCTGTGGAGAGAGCTGGAGGGGCTCGTGCCCTATGGAAATGACTATAGCCATGTAGAAAGGCCTTTTGGCCTTGAAGAGGGGGCTTGTGCCCTGCAGACGGGCCCTGTGACTCTGTGGAGAGAGCTGTTGGGAGTTGTGGCCGTGTGGAAAGTGCATTTGGCCCTGTGGAGGTGAGCTATGGCCCTGTAAAGAGAGCTTCTTGTCCTGTGGAGAGAGCTGGAGGGTGTTGTGGCCCTGTGGAAAGGTATGTGGCCCTATGGATAGGCCCTTTAGCCTTGTGGAAAGGGCTGTGGCCCTGTGGTGAGAGCTGGAAGGAGTTGTGGGCTGTGGAAAAGCCTGTGGTCCTGTGGAGACAGCTGAAGGGGTTGAGGCCCTGTGGAAAGGCCTGTGACCCTGTATAGGGGTCTGTGGCCCCGCAGAGGGGCATGTGGCGATGTAAAGAGAGCTGGAGGGAGTTGTGGCCTGAGGAAGAGGCCATGTGGAGCGGGCTGGAGAGGCCTGTGGAAGGCTCTGGAGTAAGATTTGAGCCTATGAAGTCCTTTGCAGTAAACAACATGCAACATGATTGCCTGTGGAGAGAGCTGGAGGGGCTTGTGGCACTGTGGAAAGGCCTGTGGCCCAGTAGGAGCCTGTGGTCCTGTGGAGAGAGCTGAAGGTGTTGTGGCCCTGTGGAAAGGCCTGTGACCCTGTATAGGGGTCCGTTGCCCTGTGGAGAGAGCTGGAGGGGCTCGTGCCGTATGGAAATGACTATAGCCATGTAGAAAGGCCTTTTGGCCTTGAAGAGGGCGCTTGTGCCCTGCAGACGGGCCCTGTGACTCTGTGGAGAGAGCTGTTGGGAGTTGTAGCCGTGTGGAAAGTGCATTTGGCCCTGTGGAGGTGAGCTATGGCCCTGTAAAGAGAGCTTCTTGTCCTGTGGAGAGAGCTGGAGGGTGTTGTGGCCCTGTGGAAAGGTATGTGGCCCTATGGATAGGCCCTTTAGCCTTGTGGAAAGGGCTGTGGCCCTGTGGTGAGAGCTGGAAGGAGTTGTGGGCTGTGGAAAAGCCTGTGGTCCTGTGGAGACAGCTGAAGGGGTTGAGGCCCTGTGGAAAGGCCTGTGACCCTGTATAGGGGTCTGTGGCCCCGCAGAGGGGCATGTGGCGATGTAAAGAGAGCTGGAGGGAGTTGTGGCCTGAGGAAAAGGCCATGTGGAGCGGGCTGGAGAGGCCTGTGGAAGGCTCTGGAGTAAGATTTGAGCCTATGAAGTCCTTTGCAGTAAACAACATGCAACATGATTGCCTGTGGAGAGAGCTGGAGGGGCTTGTGGCACTGTGGAAAGGCCTGTGGCCCAGTAGGAGCCTGTGGTCCTGTGGAGAGAGCTGAAGGTGTTGTGGCCCTGTGGAAAGGCCTGTGACCCTGTATAGGGGTCCGTTGCCCTGTGGAGAGAGCTGGAGGGGCTCGTGCCGTATGGAAATGACTATAGCCATGTAGAAAGGCCTTTTGGCCTTGAAGAGGGCGCTTGTGCCCTGCAGACGGGCCCTGTGACTCTGTGGAGAGAGCTGTTGGGAGTTGTAGCCGTGTGGAAAGTGCATTTGGCCCTGTGGAGGTGAGCTATGGCCCTGTAAAGAGAGCTTCTTGTCCTGTGGAGAGAGCTGGAGGGTGTTGTGGCCCTGTGGAAAGGTCTGTGGCCCTATGGATAGGCCCTTTAGCCTTGTGGAAAGGGCTGTGGCCCTGTGGTGAGAGCTGGAAGGAGTTGTGGGCTGTGGAAAAGCCTGTGGTCCTGTGTAGACAGCTGAAGGGGTTGAGGCCCTGTGGAAAGGCCTGTGACCCTGTATAGGGGTCTGTGGCCCCGCAGAGGGGCATGTGGCGATGTAAAGAGAGCTGGAGGGAGTTGTGGCCTGAGGAAAAGGCCATGTGGAGCGGGCTGGAGAGGCCTGAGAAAGGCTCTGGAGTAAGATTTGAGCCTATGAAGTCCTTTGCAGTAAACAACATGCAACATGATTGCCTGTGGAGAGAGCTGGAGGGGCTTGTGGCACTGTAGAAAGGCCTGTGGCCCAGTAGGAGCCTGTGGTCCTGTGGAGAGAGCTGAAGGTGTTGTGGCCCTGTGGAAAGGCCTGTGATCCTGTATAGGGGTCTGTTGCCCTGTGGAGAGAGCTGGAGGGGCTCTTGCCCTATGGAAATGACTATGGCCATGTAGAAAGGCCTTTTGGCCTTGAAGAGGGGGCTTGTGCCCTGCAGACGGGCCCTGTGACTCTGTGGAGAGAGCTGTTGGGAGTTGTAGCCGTGTGGAAAGTGCATTTGGCCCTGTGGAGGTGAGCTATGGCCCTGTAAAGAGAGCTTCTTGTCCTGTGGAGAGAGCTGGAGGGTGTTGTGGCCCTGTGGAAAGGTCTGTGGCCCTATGGATAGGCCCTTTAGCCTTGTGGAAAGGGCTGTGGCCCTGTGGTGAGAGCTGGAAGGAGTTGTGGGCTGTGGAAAAGCCTGTGGTCCTGTGGAGACAGCTGAAGGGGTTGAGGCCCTGTGGAAAGGCCTGTGACCCTGTATAGGGGTCTGTGGCCCCGCAGAGGGGCATGTGGCGATGTAAAGAGAGCTGGAGGGAGTTGTGGCCTGAGGAAAAGGCCATGTGGAGCGGGCTGGAGAGGCCTGTGGAAGGCTCTGGAGTAAGATTTGAGCCTATGAAGTCCTTTGCAGTAAACAACATGCAACATGATTGCCTGTGGAGAGAGCTGGAGGGGCTTGTGGCACTGTGGAAAGGCCTGTGGCCCAGTAGGAGCCTGTGGTCCTGTGGAGAGAGCTGAAGGTGTTGTGGCCCTGTGGAAAGGCCTGTGACCCTGTATAGGGGTCCGTTGCCCTGTGGAGAGAGCTGGAGGGGCTCGTGCCGTATGGAAATGACTATAGCCATGTAGAAAGGCCTTTTGGCCTTGAAGAGGGCGCTTGTGCCCTGCAGACGGGCCCTGTGACTCTGTGGAGAGAGCTGTTGGGAGTTGTAGCCGTGTGGAAAGTGCATTTGGCCCTGTGGAGGTGAGCTATGGCCCTGTAAAGAGAGCTTCTTGTCCTGTGGAGAGAGCTGGAGGGTGTTGTGGCCCTGTGGAAAGGTCTGTGGCCCTATGGATAGGCCCTTTAGCCTTGTGGAAAGGGCTGTGGCCCTGTGGTGAGAGCTGGAAGGAGTTGTGGGCTGTGGAAAAGCCTGTGGTCCTGTGGAGACAGCTGAAGGGGTTGAGGCCCTGTGGAAAGGCCTGTGACCCTGTATAGGGGTCTGTGGCCCCGCAGAGGGGCATGTGGCGATGTAAAGAGAGCTGGAGGGAGTTGTGGCCTGAGGAAAAGGCCATGTGGAGCGGGCTGGAGAGGCCTGTGGAAGGCTCTGGAGTAAGATTTGAGCCTATGAAGTCCTTTGCAGTAAACAACATGCAACATGATTGCCTGTGGAGAGAGCTGGAGGGGCTTGTGGCACTGTGGAAAGGCCTGTGGCCCAGTAGGAGCCTGTGGTCCTGTGGAGAGAGCTGAAGGTGTTGTGGCCCTGTGGAAAGGCCTGTGACCCTGTATAGGGGTCCGTTGCCCTGTGGAGAGAGCTGGAGGGGCTCGTGCCGTATGGAAATGACTATAGCCATGTAGAAAGGCCTTTTGGCCTTGAAGAGGGCGCTTGTGCCCTGCAGACGGGCCCTGTGACTCTGTGGAGAGAGCTGTTGGGAGTTGTAGCCGTGTGGAAAGTGCATTTGGCCCTGTGGAGGTGAGCTATGGCCCTGTAAAGAGAGCTTCTTGTCCTGTGGAGAGAGCTGGAGGGTGTTGTGGCCCTGTGGAAAGGTCTGTGGCCCTATGGATAGGCCCTTTAGCCTTGTGGAAAGGGCTGTGGCCCTGTGGTGAGAGCTGGAAGGAGTTGTGGGCTGTGGAAAAGCCTGTGGTCCTGTGGAGACAGCTGAAGGGGTTGAGGCCCTGTGGAAAGGCCTGTGAACCTGTATAGGGGTCTGTGGCCCCGCAGAGGGGCATGTGGCGATGTAAAGAGAGCTGGAGGGAGTTGTGGCCTGAGGAAAAGGCCATGTGGAGCGGGCTGGAGAGGCCTGTGGAAGGCTCTGGAGTAAGATTTGAGCCTATGAAGTCCTTTGCAGTAAACAACATGCAACATGATTGCCTGTGGAGAGAGCTGGAGGGGCTTGTGGCACTGTAGAAAGGCCTGTGGCCCAGTAGGAGCCTGTGGTCCTGTGGAGAGAGCTGAAGGTGTTGTGGCCCTGTGGAAAGGCCTGTGATCCTGTATAGGGGTCTGTTGCCCTGTGGAGAGAGCTGGAGGGGCTCGTGCCCTATGGAAATGACTATGGCCATGTAGAAAGGCCTTTTGGCCTTGAAGAGGGGGCTTGTGCCCTGCAGACGGGCCCTGTGACTCTGTGGAGAGAGCTGTTGGGAGTTGTGGCCGTGTGGAAAGTGCATTTGGCCCTGTGGAGGTGAGCTATGGCCCTGTAAAGAGAGCTTCTTGTCCTGTGGAGAGAGCTGGAGGGTGTTGTGGCCCTGTGGAAAGGTATGTGGCCCTATGGATAGGCCCTTTAGCCTTGTGGAAAGGGCTGTGGCCCTGTGGTGAGAGCTGGAAGGAGTTGTGGGCTGTGGAAAAGCCTGTGGTCCTGTGGAGACAGCTGAAGGGGTTGAGGCCCTGTGGAAAGGCCTGTGACCCTGTATAGGGGTCTGTGGCCCCGCAGAGGGGCATGTGGCGATGTAAAGAGAGCTGGAGGGAGTTGTGGCCTGAGGAAAAGGCCATGTGGAGCGGGCTGGAGAGGCCTGTGGAAGGCTCTGGAGTAAGATTTGAGCCTATGAAGTCCTTTGCAGTAAACAACATGCAACATGATTGCCTGTGGAGAGAGCTGGAGGGACTTGTGGCACTGTGGAAAGGCCTGTGGCCCAGTAGGAGCCTGTGGTCCTGTGGAGAGAGCTGAAGGTGTTGTGGCCCTGTGGAAAGGCCTGTGATCCTGTATAGGGGTCCGTTGCCCTGTGGAGAGAGCTGGAGGGGCTCGTGCCGTATGGAAATGACTATAGCCATGTAGAAAGGCCTTTTGGCCTTGAAGAGGGCGCTTGTGCCCTGCAGACGGGCCCTGTGACTCTGTGGAGAGAGCTGTTGGGAGTTGTAGCCGTGTGGAAAGTGCATTTGGCCCTGTGGAGGTGAGCTATGGCCCTGTAAAGAGAGCTTCTTGTCCTGTGGAGAGAGCTGGAGGGTGTTGTGGCCCTGTGGAAAGGTCTGTGGCCCTATGGATAGGCCCTTTAGCCTTGTGGAAAGGGCTGTGGCCCTGTGGTGAGAGCTGGAAGGAGTTGTGGGCTGTGGAAAAGCCTGTGGTCCTGTGGAGACAGCTGAAGGGGTTGAGGCCCTGTGGAAAGGCCTGTGACCCTGTATAGGGGTCTGTGGCCCCGCAGAGGGGCATGTGGCGATGTAAAGAGAGCTGGAGGGAGTTGTGGCCTGAGGAAAAGGCCATGTGGAGCGGGCTGGAGAGGCCTGTGGAAGGCTCTGGAGTAAGATTTGAGCCTATGAAGTCCTTTGCAGTAAACAACATGCAACATGATTGCCTGTGGAGAGAGCTGGAGGGACTTGTGGCACTGTGGAAAGGCCTGTGGCCCAGTAGGAGCCTGTGGTCCTGTGGAGAGAGCTGAAGGTGTTGTGGCCCTGTGGAAAGGCCTGTGATCCTGTATAGGGGTCCGTTGCCCTGTGGAGAGAGCTGGAGGGGCTCGTGCCGTATGGAAATGACTATAGCCATGTAGAAAGGCCTTTTGGCCTTGAAGAGGGCGCTTGTGCCCTGCAGACGGGCCCTGTGACTCTGTGGAGAGAGCTGTTGGGAGTTGTAGCCGTGTGGAAAGTGCATTTGGCCCTGTGGAGGTGAGCTATGGCCCTGTAAAGAGAGCTTCTTGTCCTGTGGAGAGAGCTGGAGGGTGTTGTGGCCCTGTGGAAAGGTCTGTGGCCCTATGGATAGGCCCTTTAGCCTTGTGGAAAGGGCTGTGGCCCTGTGGTGAGAGCTGGAAGGAGTTGTGGGCTGTGGAAAAGCCTGTGGTCCTGTGGAGACAGCTGAAGGGGTTGAGGCCCTGTGGAAAGGCCTGTGACCCTGTATAGGGGTCTGTGGCCCCGCAGAGGGGCATGTGGCGATGTAAAGAGAGCTGGAGGGAGTTGTGGCCTGAGGAAAAGGCCATGTGGAGCGGGCTGGAGAGGCCTGTGGAAGGCTCTGGAGTAAGATTTGAGCCTATGAAGTCCTTTGCAGTAAACAACATGCAACATGATTGCCTGTGGAGAGAGCTGGAGGGGCTTGTGGCACTGTAGAAAGGCCTGTGGCCCAGTAGGAGCCTGTGGTCCTGTGGAGAGAGCTGAAGGTGTTGTGGCCCTGTGGAAAGGCCTGTGATCCTGTATAGGGGTCTGTTGCCCTGTGGAGAGAGCTGGAGGGGCTCGTGCCCTATGGAAATGACTATGGCCATGTAGAAAGGCCTTTTGGCCTTGAAGAGGGGGCTTGTGCCCTGCAGACGGGCCCTGTGACTCTGTGGAGAGAGCTGTTGGGAGTTGTGGCCGTGTGGAAAGTGCATTTGGCCCTGTGGAGGTGAGGTATGGCCCTGTAAAGAGAGCTTCTTGTCCTGTGGAGAGAGCTGGAGGGTGTTGTGGCCCTGTGGAAAGGTATGTGGCCCTATGGATAGGCCCTTTAGCCTTGTGGAAAGGGCTGTGGCCCTGTGGTGAGAGCTGGAAGGAGTTGTGGGCTGTGGAAAAGCCTGTGGTCCTGTGGAGACAGCTGAAGGGGTTGAGGCCCTGTGGAAAGGCCTGTGACCCTGTATAGGGGTCTGTGGCCCCGCAGAGGGGCATGTGGCGTTGTAAAGAGAGCTGGAGGGAGTTGTGGCCTGAGGAAAAGGCCATGTGGAGCGGGCTGGAGAGGCCTGTGGAAGGCTCTGGAGTAAGATTTGAGCCTATGAAGTCCTTTGCAGTAAACAACATGCAACATGATTGCCTGTGGAGAGAGCTGGAGGGGCTTGTGGCACTGTGGAAAGGCCTGTGGCCCAGTAGGAGCCTGTGGTCCTGTGGAGAGAGCTGAAGGTGTTGTGGCCCTGTGGAAAGGCCTGTGACCCTGTATAGGGGTCCGTTGCCCTGTGGAGAGAGCTGGAGGGGCTCGTGCCGTATGGAAATTACTATAGCCATGTAGAAAGGCCTTTTGGCCTTGAAGAGGGCGCTTGTGCCCTGCAGACGGGCCCTGTGACTCTGTGGAGAGAGCTGTTGGGAGTTGTAGCCGTGTGGAAAGTGCATTTGGCCCTGTGGAGGTGAGCTATGGCCCTGTAAAGAGAGCTTCTTGTCCTGTGGAGAGAGCTGGAGGGTGTTGTGGCCCTGTGGAAAGGTCTGTGGCCCTATGGATAGGCCCTTTAGCCTTGTGGAAAGGGCTGTGGCCCTGTGGTGAGAGCTGGAAGGAGTTGTGGGCTGTGGAAAAGCCTGTGGTCCTGTGGAGACAGCTGAAGGGGTTGAGGCCCTGTGGAAAGGCCTGTGACCCTGTATAGGGGTCTGTGGCCCCGCAGAGGGGCATGTGGCGATGTAAAGAGAGCTGGAGGGAGTTGTGGCCTGAGGAAAAGGCCATGTGGAGCGGGCTGGAGAGGCCTGTGGAAGGCTCTGGAGTAAGATTTGAGCCTATGAAGTCCTTTGCAGTAAACAACATGCAACATGATTGCCTGTGGAGAGAGCTGGAGGGGCTTGTGGCACTGTAGAAAGGCCTGTGGCCCAGTAGGAGCCTGTGGTCCTGTGGAGAGAGCTGAAGGTGTTGTGGCCCTGTGGAAAGGCCTGTGATCCTGTATAGGGGTCTGTTGCCCTGTGGAGAGAGCTGGAGGGGCTCATGCCCTATGGAAATGACTATGGCCATGTAGAAAGGCCTTTTGGCCTTGAAGAGGGGGCTTGTGCCCTGCAGACGGGCCCTGTGACTCTGTGGAGAGAGCTGTTGGGAGTTGTGGCCGTGTGGAAAGTGCATTTGGCCCTGTGGAGGTGAGGTATGGCCCTGTAAAGAGAGCTTCTTGTCCTGTGGAGAGAGCTGGAGGGTGTTGTGGCCCTGTGGAAAGGTATGTGGCCCTATGGATAGGCCCTTTAGCCTTGTGGAAAGGGCTGTGGCCCTGTGGTGAGAGCTGGAAGGAGTTGTGGGCTGTGGAAAAGCCTGTGGTCCTGTGGAGACAGCTGAAGGGGTTGAGGCCCTGTGGAAAGGCCTGTGACCCTGTATAGGGGTCTGTGGCCCCGCAGAGGGGCATGTGGCGATGTAAAGAGAGCTGGAGGGAGTTGTGGCCTGAGGAAAAGGCCATGTGGAGCGGGCTGGAGAGGCCTGTGGAAGGCTCTGGAGTAAGATTTGAGCCTATGAAGTCCTTTGCAGTAAACAACATGCAACATGATTGCCTGTGGAGAGAGCTGGAGGGGCTTGTGGCACTGTGGAAAGGCCTGTGGCCCAGTAGGAGCCTGTGGTTCTGTGGAGAGAGCTGAAGGTGTTGTGGCCCTGTGGAAAGGCCTGTGATCCTGTATAGGGGTCCGTTGCCCTGTGGAGAGAGCTGGAGGGGCTCGTGCCGTATGGAAATGACTATAGCCATGTAGAAAGGCCTTTTGGCCTTGAAGAGGGCGCTTGTGCCCTGCAGACGGGCCCTGTGACTCTGTGGAGAGAGCTGTTGGGAGTTGTAGCCGTGTGGAAAGTGCATTTGGCCCTGTGGAGGTGAGCTATGGCCCTGTAAAGAGAGCTTCTTGTCCTGTGGAGAGAGCTGGAGGGTGTTGTGGCCCTGTGGAAAGGTATGTGGCCCTATGGATAGGCCCTTTAGCCTTGTGGAAAGGGCTGTGGCCCTGTGGTGAGAGCTGGAAGGAGTTGTGGGCTGTGGAAAAGCCTGTGGTCCTGTGGAGACAGCTGAAGGGGTTGAGGCCCTGTGGAAAGGCCTGTGACCCTGTATAGGGGTCTGTGGCCCCGCAGAGGGGCATGTGGCGATGTAAAGAGAGCTGGAGGGAGTTGTGGCCTGAGGAACAGGCCATGTGGAGCGGGCTGGAGAGGCCTGTGGAAGGCTCTGGAGTAAGATTTGAGCCTATGAAGTCCTTTGCAGTAAACAACATGCAACATGATTGCCTGTGGAGAGAGCTGGAGGGGCTTGTGGCACTGTGGAAAGGCCTGTGACCCTGTATAGCGGTCCGTTGCCCTGTGGAGAGAGCTGGAGGGGCTCGTGCCCTATGGAAATGACTATGGCCATGCAGAAAGGCCTTTTGGCTTTGAAGAGGGGGCTTGTGCCCTGCAGACGGGCCCTGTGACTCTGTGGAGAGGGCTGTTGGGAGTTGTGGCCGTGTGGAAAGTGCATTTGGCCCTGTGGAGGTGAGCTATGGCCCTGTAAAGAGAGCTTCTTGTCCTGTGGAGAGAGCTGGAGGGTGTTGTGGCCATGTGGAAAGGTCTGTGGCCCTATGGATAGGCCCTTTGGCCTTGTGGAAGGGGCTGTGGCCCTGTGGTGAGAGGTGGAAGGAGTTGTGGGCTGTGGAAAAGCCTGTGGTCCTGTGGAGACAGCTGAAGGGGTTGAGGCCCTGTGGAAAGGCCTGTGACCCTGTATAGGGGTCTGTGGCCCCGCAGAGGGGCATGTAGCGATGTAAAGAGAGCTGGAGGGAGTTGTGGCCTGAGGAAAAGGCCATGTGGAGCGGGCTGGAAAGGCCTGTGGAAGGCTCTGGAGTAAGATTTGGGCCTATGAAGTCCTTTGCAGTAAACAATATGCAACATGATTGCCTGTGGAGAGAGCTGGAGGGGCTTGTGGCACTGTAGAAAGGCCTGTGGCCCAGTAGGAGCCTGTGGTCCTGTGGAGAGAGCTGAAGGTGTTGTGGCCCTGTGGAAAGGCCTGTGACCCTGTATAGGGGTCCGTTGCCCTGTGGAGAGAGCTGGAGGGGCTCGTGCCCTATGGAAATGACTATGGCCATGTAGAAAGGCCTTTTGGCCTTGAAGAGGGGGCTTGTGCCCTGCAGACGGGCCTTGTGTCTCTGTGGAGAGAGCTAAAGGGGGCTGTGTCCATGCAGAAAGTGCATGTGGAGGGGAGCTATGGCCCGGTAAAGAGAGCTTGTTGTCCTGTGGAGAAGAGTTGGAGGGGATTGTGGCCCTGTGGAAAGACCTGAGACCCTGTATAGGGGTCCGTTGCCCTGTGGAGAGAGCTGGAGGGGCTCGTGCCCTATGGAAATGACTATGGCCATGTAGAAAGGCCTTTTGGCCTTGAAGAGGGGGCTTGTGCCCTGCAGGCGGGCCCTGTGACTCTGTGGAGAGAGCTGTTGGGAGTTGTGGCCATGTGGAAAGTGCTTTTGGCCCTGTGGAGGTGAGCTATGGCCCTGTAAAGAGAGCTTCTTGTCCTGTGGAGAGAGCTGGAGGGTGTTGTGGCCCTGTGGAAAGGTCTGTGGCCCTATGGATACGCCCTTTAGCCCTGTGGAAGGGGCTGTGGCCCTGTGGTGAGAGCTGGAAGGATTTGTGGGCTGTGGAAAAGCCTGTGGTCCTGTGGAGACAGCTGAAGGGGTTGAGGCCCTGTGGAAAGGCCTGTGACCCTGTATAGGTGTCTGTGGCCCCGCTGAGGAGCATGTGGCGATGTAAAGAGAGCTGGAGGGAGTTGTGTCCTGACGAAAAGGCCATGTGGAGCGGGCTGGAGGGGCCTTTCGAAGGCTCTGGAGTAAGATTTGGGCCTATGAAGTCCTTTGCAGTAAACAACATGCAACATGATTGCCTGTGGAGAGAGCTGGAGGGGCTTGTGGCACTGTGGAAAGGCCTGTGGCCCAGTAGGAGCCTGTGGTCATGTGGAGAGAGCTGAAGGTGTTGTGGCCCTGTGGAAAGGCCTGTGACCCTGTATAGGGGTCCGTTGCCCTGTGGAGAGAGCTGGAGGGGCTCGTGCCCTATGGAAATGACTATGGCCATGTAGAAAGGCCTTTTGGCCTTGAAGAGGGGGCTTGTGCTCTGCAGACGGGCCTTGTGTCTCTGTGGAGAGAGCTAAATGGGGCTGTGTCCATGCAGAAAGTGCATTTGGCCCTGTGGAGGGGAGCTATGGCCCTGTAATGAGAGCTTGTTGTCCTGTGGAGAAGAGTTGGAGGGGATTGTGGCCCTGTGGAAATGCTTGTGGCCCGGCAGAAGGAGCCTATGGTACTGTGGAGAGAGTTGAAGGGGTTGTTTGCCCGCAGAGGGGCATGTAGTGATGTAAAGAGAGCTGGAGGGAGTTTTGCTCTGCTAAAAAAGGCCATGTGGAGTGGGCTGGAGGGGCCTGTGGAAGGCTCTGGAGTAAGATTGGGGCCTATGAAGTCTTTTGCAGTAAACAACATGCAACATGATTGCCTGTGGAAAGAGCTGGAGGGGCTTGTGGCACTGTGTAAAGGCCTGTGGCCCGGTAGGAGCTTGTGGTCCTGTGGAGAGAGCTGAAGGGGCTTGTGGCCCTGTGGAAAGGCCTGTGACCCTGTATAGTGGTCTGTTGCCCTGTGGAGAGAGCTGGAGGGGCTTGTGGCCCTGAGGAAAGGGCCTATGGCCCTGTGGAGAGAGCTGAAGGTGGGTGCGGCCCTGTGGAAAGGCCTGTGACCCTTAAGAGGGATCTGTGGCCCTTCAAATGGGCCTGTTGCCCTGTGGAGAGAGCTGGAGTGGGTTATGGCCCTGTGGAAATGCCTATGGCACTGCGGAAAGGGACCTCTGGCCCTTTGCAAAGGGTCATTGGCCTTGTGGAGTGGGCTATTGCCCCGTTGACGGGCCTGTGGCCCTGTGTGATTGTTGATAGCCTGACAAATCATCCAATAAAAACTTGCATATTTTTCAAGGATCCTGTAGCTTAAAGATGTTTCCTGACAATTCACTTTAATGTTCAGGAAGCATCCTACAGGAACAAGATTCTTAAAAAATACACAAGTGTTAAACACTGTGTAGCTTTGTGGTTACTTACCAATTAATCTTCTCTGCTGCAACTTGAGTAGTGCTTCTTACCTTTGACCTACAGGAAGAGGTGTGCATGAGAGAGAGTCATTGAGAGGCACATAGAGGCAAAGAGGGGAGCAAAGGGGCAAAGGTAGGCACATAGAGGGATGCAAAAGGTAAATAGAAGCACAGGGAGGGACAGAGAGGCACAGAGACCGATAGAGAGCCACAGATGGGCAAAGACAGAGATTGAGAGGCTCGTGAAGGCACAGAGACAAAAAAAGGCACTTTGGATGGAAAGAAAGCACCAGAGAGAGAGCATGCGAGAGAGTGGTGCAATGGGGAGAGATCAAAAGTGAGCGCCAGTGATGCACTGGAGACTGAGAGAGCACAAAAGAGAGCACTGCACTATAAAGACAGAGGAGTGCCAGAGAGCGGTGCAGTAGGGAGAAAGAGAACACATCAGAGAGTGGTGCACTGGAAAGAGAGTGAAAGAGCACCAGAGAGCATTGCACTGGAGAGAGAGAAAGAGAGAGAGACAGAAAGCAGTGTGCCAGTGTAAAAGGGCACCAGAGAGTGATGCACTGACTGGACAAATGGTCATTTTTATAGGCAGTTCTACATGTCGTGTTGCTGGACAGCTGGGGGTCATGCTTACCGTTGTTAGGGATGGTAATATATTCTGCTTCCCTAGGCCTGATTTCCAGGGACTGCACTGCTCTGACTGGCAGGAGCACTTTTATGGCTACCTGACCTTTAAATTATTATGGATTCTAGTAATACTGACAAAGCATTAGACTAAACGGCTCAGAAACCTGACGGTAGTAAATGATTGTGCCATTTGAACAGTTGTCAGAATTGTTTCATCATAGCCATAGGACTTCCACTTTATATTTATCTTTAAAATAGTTATTAAAAGGACTCTGTCACCAGGTTTTTGACATCCCATCGGACAGCAGCATAATGTAGAGATAGAAATCCTGATCCAGCAATGTTTCACTTACTGAGCTCCTTGCTGTCATTTTGATAAAATTACTGTTTTCTCTGTTGCAGATTTGGCAGCTCCCAAGTATGACTGGACTACTGGAGTAGTGCTCTAATGATAATCTCCAGATGATTTAACAGTGTTTTAATGCAAACTACACTGAGCAGCCTAGTAAGTGATATATCACTGGAATAAAGATGTCTGTGTCCACATTATGGTGCGCTCAGATGAGATGGCTAAAACCTGGTAACAGAATCCCTTTAACACTAATACAAACAGTACAAATGTTTATAATAAAGAAAATCTTCTCCCATTGCTTCGAGGGCCCCGTTCACCTGGAATTGTAGAACAACCTAGAATAGAAAAGAAACAAATAAAACATGAATTCAGAAACTTTAACAAGACCGGAACTTTAGTCTCCGAAACGCCTCATTCTTTCTTGGGAGCTGATCACTGCCGTCTTCTTAATCTCTTTAAAGGAAAGAAGGGGAATACATATGTTAAAACCGAAATGTTTATTGTTCAAGGACAATGTGAATGAGTATATTGACCAATTACCCTGGGTGTTTCCTTTTCCTCAACTGCATCCCTGTCTTCATGGACCTTGTTGTGACCCTAGGTTCGATTGGTGCTCTCCGCCTGATATAAATAATAACATTACATTTTCTGGGCACTTAGAGTGGTATAAGGATATCTTCTATCAATCCTAAAAGTTTAGGCATCGAGGTTTGTTCTGCGATGGAGATATCATGAATAAACGCCTGTAATATACCCTTCCGCATACTGTCTACAAGTGGCCGCTACTGAGAGCACTTTGCCTGGGTATAGGTGCTGAGGATGCTCAGAAGAACAAGTCATTGTCCATAACATCACAAGCTATGTACAGTTTGCCAACTCCTACTAGCTTGCTTGATTTAATAATATACCCACCTTTGAGTCTTAGTATTTAAATTTGACACACCGAGGTCCTCTGTTTCACCCTGGGCACTGTAGTCTTCAGCTTGCTGGACCATTTGCTCCTCTTCTCCATTGCTCTCTTCTGCTTCTCTTTAGGGGAGATAGAAAACAGAATATTACATTTTATCAACAATTTGGTGAAATAGATCATAACTGCTTTGCAATAAATTACCTTGAGCTGCTGGGTTGAGGTTGATTTTCCGATGATTTCCCTGCTGCCAAGACCAGTGTGAATGCTTGGCAGAGGTCTCCTAACGTTTTTTCTCTGTAATTCCTCTCTGCTGTCATGTTGGAATGACTGAGATATTTGGAGAAAAGATACCTCTGTGTCTCTGTTAAATGTGACACGGTCCATGTTTCACAAGTTTTTCTTGCCACCTGACTAGAGATGGATTTAAGTTTGTACCTAGATAGCAATAGAGTAGATCATAAATACATGGCACAACATCTAATATGTAGGATTTTTAACTTTTAAGACTTACTTCTTCTGGTAGCGATGAAGGTCGGTGGATACATTATATATCTGTCTTCCTGTAGTCGATAAGAAGAATTTATCTGGACTGTCTTTTTTGGCCAGCACCCGTCTCACTTTTTTAAAGTAGATGTTAAACCACTGTAAATAAACAAAACAAAAAACAGTAAACCACTTAATAAAAATTGAGTTGGGCCCTTCAATATTAAGATAAGAAAATTTGAAATAGACTAAATTAATTACTGGAGTCAATGACCGCACCAACGTGAGGGAGGGATGTGCCTAACCAGGAGAGCGAAACCTACAGACTAAAAGGGCAGTATCTCTCCTCCGCCTCAGTTGGATTTCAGAGCATGATAGGAACCACACAATCTAAATATATAGAAAAGTCACCTCACACCAAACATATGTCAGACTATAAACTGCCCACCATTCATTTAAAGTGCAGAACATCTGTGATAAGGGAGAGCATATCTGTTCCTACTGATAATGCATTCTGGATGCTGCTGCAACAAGCATTATTGTTAAGAAAATGCACTATTCTGGACACCGATACTATGGTTTAGCATCCTGGATACTGCAGGGAAATAAGGGAAAGACTCCCAACACACCTGCATGAGGATGTAGCACCAAGTTGTCCTGTAAAATCTGGTTAAAGGGAGGATCTACTAAAAGGGACAGAATGCCACTAATCCTACGGGTTGAAGTCATGACAACTAACAGATCCCTCTCTAATGTGGGTGCCATCGTAGTGACAGGAACATCTTACCTTTTCTTCTTCTTCAGTAAGCACAAAACAGGCTACTTGGTGGGCAGCAGTCTTATGGGATTTAACTCCGACAATTATTAGCTGTTCATTTTGATAGATGTGACGCATCCTCTCTGTCCACTCAGAAACCTGTGAGTCAAGACATGGGAAAGTTAGATAGACATGTGGCTTTAAATCAGGATAATGAGTAGGTTGTTACTTACCGTCATGTTTCTGACAACTCCTGGTCTTTGTAAGTGTTTTAGTATGATTAAGGCCTCAAGGTAAAGGAGAATCTCCAACTGATGCACTTCATTTCGGGATCCTCCTTGGACATCCTCGATGGCTTGCAGGAAAGCTGGCTTTGCAACGGTCAGGATCTCCTGGCATTGCTGAGGTGTTTTGTCCAATTTATGCAACTCCAGGTACCTAAGAGAAAGATTAATAAATGTGACTGATAGGTGAGGCCTATTTTTAAGTCATGTATGAAAAATCCTGGCAGGAGAGAGAAAAGAGAAAAAATAATAATTGTGCATACATCTGAAAGGATAAAAATTAGCTGACATACCTTTTGCTGACAACTTCTTTTGGAACTCCCTTGGAAAATTTCTTCTGAATATCCGCAGTCACATACTGGAAATACTTCATTGCCTTGAAGAGTTTTTCATTTTTATCGCGTAAATTGGTTGCAAATAGTTGATAATGTACAAATTTCCGGACATTCTTAATGTAGTTGGTGACAGTTTGGTTGCACAGACCGAGATCTTGAAGGTTTTTGAAAAATAAATGGGCGTTTTCAATCTTTGTCGCAAAGTTGAGGCTCACACGGCGTTTGTTCATAAAGTATAAAAACCTTGACACATTTTCAACAATTTGTTTGTATCTTTCCAGCTTGCAATGGTTCTGCAAATAAGAGGAAAAACCTTTTAATATTGGATGAGACAGAGAATGGTGATCATAATAACCTGCATCTTTCATTTTGATCCTCTTGTCAACAGTCCATTTCTGGCTTGTCATCCTACAAATTTGGAAGAAAGAACAACAGGTCAGAGTAGAAACAAATTAGAACTTTGAGAAAAATACTGTGTAAGCATATACAGCATATATATAGTGACGTCCTGCCAATGGCAGTAGACTATGCAGCCGCTATGGGGCCTGTGAGTCCAGGGTTCCCTGTAACGACGCATTCATGGGGCCCTCACCCAGTGGAAGAATCTGGGGAAATGTCGGGGACCTTGACAGCTGGGGGTTCCACTCACCGTTGTCAGGGGTGGTAAACATTTCTGTGTCCCCAGGCCCGATTTCTGTGGACCCCAGTGCTCTGACTGGCAGCAGCACTTTGCTGGCTGCCTGCCCTTTATACGCAGCATCCACTGCTGAACACTGCGTGTTCTGAAGTTCATCTGTGGGTAAAGCTAGTACATCATCCTCTACTGGCCCACAGATGAAAATCGTAATGGCAGTGCATTTTAGTATGCCCCGCCAAAGCTGTGTGCCCCACAGAGCTGTCTGTGTGTAGGGCACTTTTTTGGCATCCTGTTTTATGGCTGCAATGGAAGGGAAATCTATTGCCTAAAATAGGAGAAAAAATTACTTTGTAAGGGCTGTAAAGTTGTGGGATATGCTATTAATTGTCCCAGTTAAACATTATTTGTATTGTTTTTTTGCTCAATATATATATATATAAATATATATATATATATATATATATATATAGATATATATATATATAGATATATATATATCATAGAATCATAGAATCATAGAATCATAGAATGGTAGAGTTGGAAGGGACCTCCTGGGTCATCTGGTCCAACCCCCTGCTCAAAGCAGGATTCACTAGATCATCTCAGACAGATGTCTGTCCAGCCTCTGTTTGAAGACGTCCATTGAAGGGGAACTCACCACCTCTCGTGGCAGCCTGTTCCACTCATTAATCACCCTAACTGTCAAAAAGTTTTTTCTAATATCTAATCTGTGTCTCCTCCCATTTAGTTTCATCCCATTGCTTCTAGTCTTTCCTTGTGCAAATGAGAATAAAGATGATCCTTCTACAATGTGACAGCCCTTGACATATTTGTAGACAGCTATTAAGTCTCCTCTCAGTCTTCTTTTTTGCAAGCTAAACATTCCCAAATCCTGCAACCGTTCCTCATAGGACATGGTTTGCAGACCAGTCACCATTCTGGTCGCTCTTCTCTGAACTTGCTCCAGTGTGTCTATGTCTTTTTTAAAATGTGGTGCCCAAAACTGTACACAGTATTCCAGATGAGGTCTGACCAAAGAGGAGTAAAGACCGATAATGACTTCACGTGATCTAGACTGTATGCTTCTGTTAATACATCCCAGAATTGTATTTGCCTTTTTTGCTGCTGCATCACACTGTTGACTCATGTTCAGTCTATGATCTATTAGTATACCTAAGTCTTTTTCACATGTACTGTTGCTTAGCTCTATTCCTCCCATTCTGTATATGCTTTTTTCATTTTTATTGCCCAGATGTAGTACTTTGCATTTTTCCCTGTTAAAAACCATTCTGTTGGTTGCTGCCCACTGCTCCAGTTTATTTAGGTCTTTTTGAATCCTCTCTCTCTCTTCTCTAGTATTAGCTATCCCTCCTAGCTTTGTGTCATCAGCAAATTTAATCAGTTTACCCTCAATTCCTTCATCTAAATCATTGATAAAGATGTTGAACAATACAGGTCCCAGGATGGAGCCCTGTGGTACCCCACTTGAGACATTCATCCAGCTGGATGTGAAGCCATTTACAACCACCCTTTGAGTCCGATCACTAAGCCAGTTATGAATCCACCTAACAGTTGCCTGGTCCATTGCATACTTGGTCATTTTTTCAATAAGGATGATGTGAGATACTTTGTCAAATGCTTTGCTGAAGTCAAGATATACTATATCTACAGCATTTCCCTGATCCACCCAGTCAGTGATTCTGTCATAGAAGGAAATTAAGTTAGTCTGACATGACTTGTTAGTTACAAACCCATGCTGACTCTGGTTAATCACTTCATTCTTATCCATGTACTTACATACATGTTGTTTAATAATTTGTTCAAAGATCTTTCCTGGTATAGAAGTCAGACTCACCGGCCTATAGTTCCCTGGGTCCACCTTCTTCCCCTTTTTGAAGATAGGAACAACATTTGCTCTTCTCCAGTCTTCTGGGACTTCTCCTGTTCTCCAAGAATTTTCAAAGATTATGGAGAGTGGTTCTAAAATTTCTTCTACAATCTCCTTCAGTACTCTGGGGTGTAATTCATCTGGACCTGGAGACTTGAACTCATTTATGTTAGCTAAATATTCCCTCACAATCTTTCTGTTTACTGATAACTTGGATTCCTCTATTCCTTTAAAAGGACAGTGAAGATCAGTTGATGTTACATTTTCTTTCTGAGAGAAAACAGATGCAAAATAGGAATTAAAAAGTTCGGCCTTCTCAACATCCTCTCTTACCATTTCTCCATTTTCATCCTGTAAAAATCCTATAGCATCTTTGACTTTTCTTTTACTTTTGACATACCCCCAAAATCCTTTTTTATTGCTTTTGACATCTCTTGCAAGCCTTAATTCATTGTCAGCTTTAGCTAACCTGATACGTGCCCTGCAGGATCTGCAGACTGCATTATAATCTTCTTTAGATATGCCTCCCTCTTTCCATTTAATAAACATTTCTTTCTTTCTTTTTAGCATGTGTTTAAGTTCTGTGTTCATCCATCCTGGTTTCCTTAAATGCTTCCCATTCTTCCTACTTTTCGGGATTGTTAACGATTGTGCTTTGAGAATCTCATTTTTAAAAATTTCCCATCCTTCCTGGACATTTTTGTCCTTAAGGACATCCAGCCATTGGATCCCTCCTATTCTCTTTCTGAGTCTCTTAAAATCTGCCTTTCTAAAATCTAACCTTGAAGTTTGAGTCTTCACATGTCTTCCTCCTCTAGTTATCCAAAATTCTATAATAGCATGATCGCTGCCTCCTAGGGTCCCAGCCACCTTTACCTCCTCAACCATTTCCTCCCTGTTTATAAGAATTAGATCCAAAGTAGCAGATCCCCTTGTTTTCTCCCCTACCTTTTGGAAGATAAAGTTGTCAGCAAGAGAGGATAAGAATTTGCTTGACCTGTTAGTTTTACTTGAGAGAGATTCCCAACAAATGTCTGGATAGTTGAAATCTCCCATGACCACTACGTCATATTTTTTGGAGAACTTGGTCATTTGATACATAAAGAGTTCATCCATATCTTCAGCTTGCCCAGGTGGCCTGTAGTAAATGCCTACAATGGTGTCCTTTCCGTTGTTCTCTCCTTGTATTCTTACCCAAACAGTTTCCACAGAAATCCCAGTCTCTGAAGCTTCAATCTCTGTGCAGATATACGCTTTTCTAACATACAATGCAACACCTCCTCCTCGTTTATCAAGTCTGTTTCTTGCAAATAAGTTGTATCCTTTTAGCCTTTTATTCCAATCATGTGTATCGTCCCACCAAGTTTCAGTGATTCCAATGACATCATATTCCTTTTCCTGCATTAGTAGTTCCAATTCTCCTTGTTTGTTGCCTATGCTTTGTGCATTTGTATAAAAACATTTTAGTTTGTGATTGGTTTCTCTTCCTCCCATATTTTTATTATTTAGATTTTTTTGTCTATATATCTATATATAGATATATATAGATATGTATATATATATAAAAGCATGATGAGTGAGAATGTTACACACACTAACTGACCTCGGCCTGTCTTCATCTGTTTGGCTGGTATTTTCCTCTCTTTCTCTGGTCTCTGGTTGTTGATCGGCTTCACTGTCGGATGTTTCAGAGGATGTATAGTCTTCTGCAGCTGAAAGATGCACCAATTCAGGATTTGATATGGCTCGGCGTGCCGATGTGCCAGTTGATGTAGATGGCTTCTCATCTTCAACAGTCCTGTAAATTATAAAAATCCTTAGTAATAACGTGAAGTACAATCTTGAGTAGGCCAGCAGTGTTGACAATTTTTTAAAGTGGCCTAAAAGCCAGGATGTGCTGAGGCCAAGGCAATGTTTGAGCAAGGGATTAAAGTAAATTCCTTGTATAAATTTACACTGACCTGTAGACATCATAATCCTCTGGGACGGGCGGCTCTTCCTCTGTGACGGACGGCTCTTCCACTGTGACGGGTGGCTCTTCCTCTGTGACGGACGGCTCTTCCTCTGTGACGGACGGCTCTTCCTCTGGGACGGGCGGCTCTTCCTCTGGGACGGGCGGCTCTTCCTCTGGGACGGGCGGCTCTTCCTCTGGGACGGGCGGCTCTTCCACTGTGACGGGCGGCTCTTCCTCTGGGACGGACGGCTCTTCCACTGTGACGGACGGCTCTTCCTCTGTGACGGACGGCTCTTCCTCTGGGACGGGCGGCTCTTCCTCTGGGACGGGCGGCTCTTCCACTGTGACGGGCGGCTCTTCCTCTGTGACGGACGGCTCTTCCTCTGTGACGGACAGCTCTTCCTCTGGGACGGGCGGCTCTTCCTCTGGGACGGGCGGCTCTTCCTCTGGGACGGGCGACTCCTCCTCGATGACTGTAGACATTTCCTCCTCAACAGGCAGCACTTCCTCCTCATTAGGCAGCTCTTGCTCACTGGCTGTCAGCTCCTCCTGCACAGGTGATGCCCCCTCATCTTCAACAATCCTGTAAATATAAAATACACGTGATTATTTGGCATAGTTCAGAACATATATGCAAATCTATAAAGCTTACACAAGTATGAACATCAGTATTCAAAGAATAAGATGCTAGTGGGGCATACCTGGCCATAGTTGGTTTCTCGGGTACTATAAACCCTCTGTCCTCCAGGAAGGAGATAAGATCGTCCTTTGTAGTGATCTCTGGAATCTTGTCATAAGGGATATATGTTCCTTTTGTTGCAATTGCTATCAGTGAGTTTCTAGATTCTTTCACTAGCGCATCCTTCTCCTCTTGTGTACAGCATCTAAGGCATTGTCGTGTAAGGTGCTGTGGCAGTTGAGTAAATGCTTTGTAACATAGTGGACATGTCTTCAGCATCCTGAAGCCGCTGTAAAAAAGAAAAATGGAAGATCAGGAACAATATCAGTGAGAATCTAGCTTTTCCACCCACTAATATCAACCAGCATTTTTTATGTTTCAGCAGGATAACTGGATTTCAAAAATCTGATTTTTTTTTACAACAAATACACAGCTCATGAGAAAAGGCACGTCTCATCATTGCCATAGATTTTTTTAAAAAGATGAGGGCTGGCTCTAGAGTGTATTTTGACCACCAATAGCCAGCCCTCATTTTTGGTCACAAAAACGGACAAACGTACACAATTTTTTAAGGAGCAATTGTTTAGCACAAGTTAATGCACTTTTATAGCATACTACACAAATTGTGGCAATATTGTGCACATAACACATGCGGTTTTTTATCATATGCATGTTCCTAGATCTTGCGCAAATCTGAGGTTTTGCAAGAATTATTTAGATTGACAAAGATACCGTGCAAAAAATTAATGTGGTATTGACTATGCAAATGCTTATACAGTTTTGCACATGACCGGCACTCATTTATCAGTCAAAAAGGAGAAAAAACGAGTGAGCGAGCAAGTACATATACAGTTTAAAGCCTTTTCACACTGCAAACTTTGAAAGATACAGAAAGACCGCGCCAAAAACATAAACCCTTTCTGTGACTGAGCCTGAACAATTGCAAGCCTTAACATGATGTTATAATACACTTTCACACCGCAATCCTTCCCCCTCCCCCCACCACAGTAATACAACCAAGCTAAAAAGTTTGCAGAGGTCACAGAGAGGACATCAGATTAGGCACCTGATTCCAGTACAAACTATATGAGTACAAGCATACTTATACACCTGATTCCAGTACAAGCTATATGAGTACAAGTATACTTATACACCTGATTCCAGTACAAGCTATATGAGTACAAGTATACTTATACACCTGATTCCAGTACAAGCTATATGAGTACAAGTATACTTATACACCTGATTCCAGTACAAGCTCAGATGATGCTGCAGTATAGTTAGGCACCTGATCCCAATACATGCTGTATGTTAACCTCTTCTGCAAATACTCCCATGGTCTCAGTGTACCCCAGAATGCATGCTGCAATGGTGTCCAGAAAGAGTATTTCTAGAAGCAACACATACCTCTGCAGATTCATATTTCCCTCCCACTCACTATCCCACCAGGTGTACTTACCTTCTTTTGGGCGGCATGGTTGTAATTGGCTAAGGTCACAGCTTCTCTTGTGCACTAATCACCCTTGTTGCTCCTGAGCACTGGATCAAATTAAACTTCCCTCCAAAACTCCTTTTCCTTTTCCTAAAATGATGGTTTATTTGAATGTAAATCATGAATCTGCTCCGATTGGTTAATGCAACTTAGTAGGCGTAGCTTTTTCTTGATGAGAGCTGGCTACAGGTACTTCCAGGACGACCCGTAGCCAGCCCTCACCCTTGGAATAGCTCAATGAGGATGAGAGCTGGCTACAGGTGCCTCCAGGGCGACCCCTAGCCAGCCCTCACCCTTGGAATAGCTCAATGAGGATGAGAGCTGGCTACAGGTGCCTCCAGGGAGACCCCTAGCCAGCCCTCACCCTTGGAGCAGCTCAATGAGGATGAGAGCTGGCTACAGGTGCCTCCAGGGCGACCCGTAGCCAGCCCTCACCCTTGGAGCAGCTCAATGAGGATGAGAGTTGGCTACAGGTGCCTCCAGGGCGACACGTAGCCAGCCCTCACCCTTCGAATAGCTCATTGAGGATGAGAGCTGGCTACAGGTGCCTCCAGGGCGACCCCTAGCCAGCCCTCACCCTTGGAGCAGCTCAATGAGGATGAGAGCTGGCTACAGGTGCCTCCAGGGCGACCCCTAGCCAGCCCTCACCCTTGGAGCAGCTCAATGAGGATGAGAGCTGGCTACAGGTGCCTCCAGGGCGACCCCTAGCCAGCCCTCACCCTTGGAGCAGCTCAATGAGGATGAGAGCTGGCTACAGGTGCCTCCAGGGCGACCCGTAGCCAGCCCTCACCCTTGGAATAGCTCAATGAGGATGAGAGCTGGCTACAGGTGCCTCCAGGGCGACCCCTAGCCAGCCCTCACCCTTGGAATAGCTCAATGAGGATGAGAGCTGGCTACAGGTTTGATGATACCAAAAGCACTTAAAATTCAATCTGCAACAAAAAAAAGTCGCTCTGACGCCGCCGTTAAGGGCTGCGTCCGTTATCACGCTCATCTGATAAATTACGGAAAAAAAAAGGAAACTTTATAGTTTTTTTGGCGCGCTTATTTCACTGCCTTTTCCTACGCGCCGCCGTTCAGCGCAGCTTCCGTTATCACGCTCATCTAATGAATTATGGAAAAAAACGTAAACTTTATAGTTTTTTTGGCGCGCTTATTTCACCGCCCGTTCCTACGCGCCACGGTTCAGCGCACCTTCCGTTATCACGCTCATCTGATGAATTACGGAAAAAACCCGTAAACTTTATAGTTTTTTTGGCGCGCTTATTTCACCGCCCGTTCCTACGCGCCGCCATTCAGTGCAGCATCCGTTATCACGCTCATCTGATGAATTACGGAAAAAAAACGTAAACTTTATAGTTTTTTTGGCGCGCTTATTTCACCGCCCGTTCCTACGCGCCGTCGTTCAACGCAGCTTCCGTTATCACGCTCATCTAATGAATTATGGAAAAAAAACGTACACTTTATAGCTTTTTTGGCGCGCTTATTTCACCGCCCGTTCCTACGCGCCGCCGTTCAGCTCAGCTTCCGTTATCACGCTCATCTGATGAATTACGGAAAAAAAACGTAAATTTTATAGTTTTTTTAGCGCGCTTATTTCACCGCCCGTTCCTACGCGCCGCCGTTCAGCGCAGCGTCCGTTATCACCCTCATCTGATGAATTACGGAAAAAAAAACGTAAACTTTATAGTTTTTTTGGCGCGCTTATTTCACCGCCCGTTCCTATGCTCCGCCGTTCAGCGCAGCGTCCGTTATCACGCTCAATGAGGATGAGAGCTGGCTACAGGTGCCTCCAGGGCGACACGTAGCCAGCCCTCACCCTTGGAATAGCTCAATGAGGATGAGAGCTGGCTACAGGTGCCTCCAGGGCGACCCCTAGCCAGCCCTCACCCTTGGAATAGCTCAATGAGGATGAGAGCTGGCTACAGGTGCCTCCAGGGCGACACGTAGCCAGCCCTCACCCTTGGAATAGCTCAATGAGGATGAGAGCTGGCTACAGGTGCCTCCAGGGCATACCCGTAGCCAGCCCTCACCCTTGGAATAGCTCAATGAGGATGAGAGCTGGCTACAGGTGCCTCCAGGGCGACCCCTAGCCAGCCCTCACCCTTGGAGCAGCTCAATGAGGATGAGAGCTGGCTACAGGTGCCTCCAGGGCGACCCCTAGCCAGCCCTCACCCTTGGAGCAGCTCAATGAGGATGAGAGCTGGCTACAGGTGCCTCCAGGGCGACCCCTAGCCAGCCCTCACCCTTGGAGCAGCTCAATGAGGATGAGAGCTGGCTACAGGTGCCTCCAGGGCGACCCCTAGCCAGCCCTCACCCTTGGAGCAGCTCAATGAGGATGAGAGCTGGCTACAGGTGCCTCCAGGGCGATCCCTAGCCAGCCCTCACCCTTGGAGCAGCTCAATGAGGATGAGAGCTGGCTACAGGTGCCTCCAGGGCGACCCCTAGCCAGCCCTCACCCTTGGAGCAGCTCAATGAGGATGAGAGCTGGCTACAGGTGCCTCCAGGGCGACCCCTAGCCAGCCCTCACCCTTGGAGCAGCTCAATGAGGATGAGAGCTGGCTACAGGTGCCTCCAGGGCGACCCCTAGCCAGCCCTCACCCTTGGAGCAGCTCAATGAGGATGAGAGCTGGCTACAGGTGCATCCAGGGCGACCCTTAGCCAGCCCTCACCCTTGGAATAGCTCAATGAGGATGAGAGCTGGCTACAAGTTTGATGATAGCAAAAGCACTTAAAATTCAATCTACAACAAAAAAAAGTCGCACTGCCGCCGCCGTTAAGGGCTGCGTCCGTTATCACGCTGATCTGATAAATTACAGAAAAAAAACGTAAACTTTATCGTTTTTTTGGCGCACTTATTTCATCGCCCGTTCCTACGTGTCGCCATTCAGCACAGCATCCGTTATCACGCTCATCTGATGAATTACGGAAAAAAAAAGTAAACTTTATAGTTTTTTTGGCGCGCTTATTTCACCGCCCGTTCCTACGCGCCGCTATTCAGCGCAGCGTCCGTTATCATGCTCATCTGATGAATTATGGAAAAAAAACGTAAACTTTATAGTTTTTTTGGCGCGCTTATTTCACCGCCCGTTCCTACGCGACGCCGTTCAGCGCAGCGTCCGTTATCACCCTCATCTGATGAATTACGGAAAAAAAACGTAAACTTTATAGTTTTTTTTGGCGCGCTTATTTCACCGCCCGTTCCTATGCGCCGCCGTTCAGCGCAGCGTCCGTTATCACGCTCAATGAGGATGAGAGCTGGCTACAAGTGCCTCCAGGGCGACACGTAGCCAGCCCTCACCCTTGGAATAGCTCAATGAGGATGAGAGCTGGCTACAGGTGCCTCCAGGGCGACCCCTAGCCAGCCCTCACCCTTGGAGCAGCTCAATGAGGATGAGAGCTGGCTACAGGTGCCTCCAGGGCGACCCCTAGCCAGCCCTCACCCTTGGAGCAGCTCAATGAGGATGAGAGCTGGCTACAGGTGCCTCCAGGGCGACCCCTAGCCAGCCCTCACGCTTGGAGCAGCTCAATGAGGATGAGAGCTGGCTACAGGTGCCTCCAGGGCGACCCCTAGCCAGCCCTCACCCTTGGAGCAGCTCAATGAGGATGAGAGCTGGCTACAGGTGCCTCCAGGGCGACCCCTAGCCAGCCCTCACCCTTGGAGCAGCTCAATGAGGATGAGAGCTGGCTACAGGTGCCTCCAGGACGACCCCTAGCCAGCCCTCACCCTTGGAGCAGCTCAATGAGGATGAGAGCTGGCTACAGGTGCCTCCAGGGCGACCCCTAGCCAGCCCTCACCCTTGGAGCAGCTCAATGAGGATGAGAGCTGGCTGCAGGTGCCTCCAGGGCGACCCCTAGCCAGCCCTCACCCTTGGAGCAGCTCAATGAGGATGAGAGCTGGCTACAGGTGCCTCCAGGGCGACCCCTAGCCAGCCCTCACCCTTGGAGCAGCTCAATGAGGATGAGAGCTGGCTACAGGTGCCTCCAGGGCGACCCCTAGCCAGCCCTCACCCTTGGAGCAGCTCAATGAGGATGAGAGCTGGCTACAGGTGCCTCCAGGGCGACCCCTAGCCAGCCCTCACCCTTGGAGCAGCTCAATGAGGATGAGAGCTGGCTACAGGTGCCTCCAGGGCGACCCCTAGCCAGCCCTCACCCTTGGAGCAGCTCAATGAGGATGAGAGCTGGCTACAGGTGCCTCCAGGGCGACCCCTAGCCAGCCCTCACCCTTGGAGCAGCTCAATGAGGATGAGAGCTGGCTACAGGTGCCTCCAGGGCGACCCCTAGCCAGCCCTCACCCTTGGAATAGCTCAATGAGGATGAGAGCTGGCTACAGGTGCCTCCAGGGAGACCCCTAGCCAGCCCTCACCCTTGGAGCAGCTCAATGAGGATGAGAGCTGGCTACAGGTGCCTCCAGGGCGACCCGTAGCCAGCCCTCACCCTTGGAATAGCTCAATGAGGATGAGAGCTGGCTACAGGTGCCTCCAGGGCGACCCCTAGCCAGCCCTCACCCTTGGAATAGCTCAATGAGGATGAGAGCTGGCTACAGGTTTGATGATACCAAAAGCACTTAAAATTCAATCTGCAACAAAAAAAAGTCGCTCTGACGCCGCCGTTAAGGGCTGCGTCCGTTATCACGCTCATCTGATAAATTACGGAAAAAAAAAGGAAACTTTATAGCTTTTTTGGCGCGCTTATTTCACTGCCTTTTCCTACGCGCCGCCGTTCAGCGCAGCTTCCGTTATCACGCTTATCTAATGAATTATGGAAAAAAACGTAAACTTTATAGTTTTTTTGGCGCGCTTATTTCACCGCCCGTTCCTACGTGCCACGGTTCAGCGCACCTTCCGTTATCACGCTCATCTGATGAATTACGGAAAAAAAACGTAAACTTTATAGTTTTTTTGGCGCGCTTATTTCACCGCCCGTTCATACGCGCCGCCATTCAGTGCAGCATCCGTTATCACGCTCATCTGATGAATTACGGAAAAAAAACGTAAACTTTATAGTTTTTTTGGCGCGCTTATTTCACCGCCCGTTCCCACGCGCCGCCGTTCAACGCAGCTTCCGTTATCACGCTCATCTAATGAATTATGGAAAAAAAACGTACACTTTATAGCTTTTTTGGCGCGCTTATTTCACCGCCCGTTCCTACGCGCCGCCGTTCAGCTCAGCTTCCGTTATCACGCTCATCTGATGAATTACGGAAAAAAAACGTAAATTTTATAGTTTTTTTGGCGCGCTTATTTCACCGCCCGTTCCTACGCGCCGCCGTTCAGCGCAGCGTCCGTTATCACCCTCATCTGATGAATTACGGAAAAAAAAACGTAAACTTTATAGTTTTTTTGGCGCGCTTATTTCACCGCCCGTTCCTATGCGCCGCCGTTCAGCGCAGCGTCCGTTATCACGCTCAATGAGGATGAGAGCTGGCTACAGGTGCCTCCAGGGCGACACGTAGCCAGCCCTCACCCTTGGAATAGCTCAATGAGGATGAGAGCTGGCTACAGGTGCCTCCAGGGCGACCCCTAGCCAGCCCTCACCCTTGGAATAGCTCAATGAGGATGAGAGCTGGCTACAGGTGCCTCCAGGGCATACCCGTAGCCAGCCCTCACCCTTGGAATAGCTCAATGAGGATGAGAGCTGGCTACAGGTGCCTCCAGGGCGACCCCTAGCCAGCCCTCACCCTTGGAGCAGCTCAATGAGGATGAGAGCTGGCTACAGGTGCCTCCAGGGCGACCCCTAGCCAGCCCTCACCCTTGGAGCAGCTCAATGAGGATGAGAGCTGGCTACAGGTGCCTCCAGGGCGACCCCTAGCCAGCCCTCACCCTTGGAGCAGCTCAATGAGGATGAGAGCTGGCTACAGGTGCCTCCAGGGCGACCCCTAGCCAGCCCTCACCCTTGGAGCAGCTCAATGAGGATGAGAGCTGGCTACAGGTGCCTCCAGGGCGACCCCTAGCCAGCCCTCACCCTTGGAGCAGCTCAATGAGGATGAGAGCTGGCTACAGGTGCCTCCAGGACGACCCCTAGCCAGCCCTCACCCTTGGAGCAGCTCAATGAGGATGAGAGCTGGCTACAGGTGCCTCCAGGGCGACCCCTAGCCAGCCCTCACCCTTGGAGCAGCTCAATGAGGATGAGAGCTGGCTACAGGTGCCTCCAGGGCGACCCCTAGCCAGCCCTCACCCTTGGAGCAGCTCAATGAGGATGAGAGATGGCTACAGGTGCCTCCAGGGCGACCCCTAGCCAGCCCTCACCCTTGGAGCAGCTCAATGAGGATGAGAGCTGGCTACAGGTGCCTCCAGGGCGACCCCTAGCCAGCCCTCACCCTTGGAGCAGCTCAATGAGGATGAGAGCTGGCTACAGGTGCCTCCAGGGCGACCCCTAGCCAGCCCTCACCCTTGGAGCAGCTCAATGAGGATGAGAGCTGGCTACAGGTGCCTCCAGGGCGACCCTTAGCCAGCCCTCACCCTTGGAATAGCTCAATGAGGATGAGAGCTGGCTACAGGTTTGATGATAGCAAAAGCACTTAAAATTCAATCTACAACAAAAAAAAGTCGCTCTGACGCCGCCGTTAAGGGCTGCGTCCGTTATCACGCTGATCTGATAAATTACAGAAAAAAAACGTAAACTTTATCTTTTTTTGGCGCACTTATTTCATCGCCCGTTCCTACGTGTCGCCGTTCAGCACAGCATCCGTTATCACGCTCATCTGATGAATTACGGAAAAAAAAAGTAAACTTTATAGTTTTTTTGGCGCGCTTATTTCACCGCCCGTTCCTACGCGCCGCCATTCAGCGCAGCGTCCGTTATCATGCTCATCTGATGAATTACGGAAAAAAAACGTAAACTTTATAGTTTTTTTGGCGCGCTTATTTCACCGCCCGTTCCTACGCGCCGCCGTTCAGCGCAGCGTCCGTTATCACGCTCATCTGATGAATTACGGAAAAAAAACGTAAACTTTATAGTTTTTTTTGGCGCGCTTATTTCACCACCCGTTCCTATGCGCCGCCGTTCAGCGCAGCGTCCGTTATCACGCTCAATGAGGATGAGAGCTGGCTACAAGTGCCTCCAGGGCGACACGTAGCCAGCCCTCACCCTTGGAATAGCTCAATGAGGATGAGAGCTGGCTACAGGTGCCTCCAGGGCGACCCCTAGCCAGCCCTCACCCTTGGAGCAGCTCAATGAGGATGAGAGCTGGCTACAGGTGCCTCCAGGGCGACCCCTAGCCAGCCCTCACCCTTGGAGCAGCTCAATGAGGATGAGAGCTGGCTACAGGTGCCTCCAGGGCGACCCCTAGCCAGCCCTCACCCTTGGAGCAGCTCAATGAGGATGAGAGCTGGCTACAGGTGCCTCCAGGGCGACCCCTAGCCAGCCCTCACCCTTGGAGCAGCTCAATGAGGATGAGAGCTGGCTACAGGTGCCTCCAGGGCGACCCCTAGCCAGCCCTCACCCTTGGAGCAGCTCAATGAGGATGAGAGCTGGCTACAGGTGCCTCCAGGGCGACCCCTAGCCAGCCCTCACCCTTGGAGCAGCTCAATGAGGATGAGAGCTGGCTACAGGTGCCTCCAGGGCGACCCCTAGCCAGCCCTCACCCTTGGAGCAGCTCAATGAGGATGAGAGCTGGCTACAGGTGCCTCCAGGGCGACCCCTAGCCAGCCCTCACCCTTGGAGCAGCTCAATGAGGATGAGAGCTGGCTACAGGTGCCTCCAGGGCGACCCCTAGCCAGCCCTCACCCTTGGAGCAGCTCAATGAGGATGAGAGCTGGCTACAGGTGACTCCAGGGAGACCCCTAGCCAGCCCTCACCCTTGGAGCAGCTCAATGAGGATGAGAGCTGGCTACAGGTGCCTCCAGGGCGACCCCTAGCCAGCCCTCACGCTTGGAGCAGCTCAATGAGGATGAGAGCTGGCTACAGGTGCCTCCAGGGCGACCCCTAGCCAGCCCTCACCCTTGGAGCAGCTCAATGAGGATGAGAGCTGGCTACAGGTGCCTCCAGGGCGACCCCTAGCCAGCCCTCACCCTTGGAGCAGCTCAATGAGGATGAGAGCTGGCTACAGGTGCCTCCAGGGCGACCCCTAGCCAGCCCTCACCCTTGGAGCAGCTCAATGAGGATGAGAGCTGGCTACAGGTGCCTCCAGGGCGACCCCTAGCCAGCCCTCACCCTTGGAATAGCTCAATGAGGATGAGAGCTGGCTACAGGTTTGATGATACCAAAAGCACTTAAAATTCAATCTGCAACAAAAAAAAGTCGCTCTGACGCCGCCGTTAAGGGCTGCGTCCGTTATCACGCTCATCTGATAAATTACAGAAAAAAAACGTAAACTTTATCGTTTTTTTGGCGCACTTATTTCACCGCCCGTTCCTACGTGCCGCCGTTCAGCACAGCATCCGTTATCACGCTCATCTGATGAATTACGGAAAAAAAACGTAAACTTTATAGTTTTTTTGGCGCGCTTATTTCACCGCCCGTTCCTACGCGCCGCCATTCAGCGCAGCGTCCGTTATCACGCTCATCTGATGAATTACGGAAAAAAAACGTAAACTTTATAGTTTTTTTGGCGCGCTTATTTCACCGCCCGTTCCTACGCGCCGCCGTTCAACGCAGCTTCCGTTATCACGCTCATCTAATGAATTATGGAAAAAAAACGTACACTTTATAGCTTTTTTGGCGCGTTTATTTCACCGCCCGTTCCTACGCGCCGCCGTTCAGCGCAGCTTCCGTTATCACGCTCATCTGATGAATTACGGAAAAAAAACGTAAATTTTATAGTTTTTTTGGCGCGCTTATTTCACCGCCCGTTCCTACGCGCCGCCGTTCAGCGCAGCGTCCGTTATCACCCTCATCTGATGAATTACGAAAAAAAACGTAAACTTTATAGTTTTTTTGGCGCGCTTATTTCACCACCCGTTCCTATGCGCCGCCGTTCAGCGCAGCGTCCGTTATCACGCTCAATGAGGATGAGAGTTGGCTACAGGTGCCTCCAGGGCGACACGTAGCCAGCCCTCACCCTTCGAATAGCTCAATGAGGATGAGAGCTGGCTACAGGTGTCTCCAGGGCGACCCCTAGCCAGCCCTCACCCTTGGAGCAGCTCAATGAGGATGAGAGCTGGCTACAGGTGCCTCCAGGGCGAACCCTAGCCAGCCCTCACCCTTGGAGCAGCTCAATGAGGATGAGAGCTGGCTACAGGTGCCTCCAGGGCGACCCCTAGCCAGCCCTCACCCTTGGAGCAGCTCAATGAGGATGAGAGCTGGCTACAGGTGCTTCCAGGGCGACCCCTAGCCAGCCCTCACCCTTGGAGCAGCTCAATGAGGATGAGAGCTGGCTACAGGTGCCTCCAGGGCGACCCCTAGCCAGCCCTCACCCTTGGAGCAGCTCAATGAGGATGAGAGCTGGCTACAGGTGCCTCCAGGGCGACCCCTAGCCAGCCCTCACCCTTGGAGCAGCTCAATGAGGATGAGAGCTGGCTACAGGTGCCTCCAGGGCGACCCCTAGCCAGCCCTCACCCTTGGAGCAGCTCAATGAGGATGAGAGCTGGCTACAGGTGCCTCCAGGGCGACCCGTAGCCAGCCCTCACCCTTGGAGCAGCTCAATGAGGATGAGAGCTGGCTACAGGTGCCTCCAGGGCGACCCCTAGCCAGCCCTCACCCTTGGAGCAGCTCAATGAGGATGAGAGCTGGCTACAGGTGCCTCCAGGGCGACCCCTAGCCAGCCCTCACCCTTGGAGCAGCTCAATGAGGATGAGAGCTGGCTACAGGTGCCTCCAGGGCGACCTCTAGCCAGCCCTCACCCTTGGAACAGCTCAATGAGGATGAGAGCTGGCTACAGGTGCCTCCAGGGCGACCCGTAGCCAGCCCTCACCCTTGGAGCAGCTCAATGAGGATGAGAGCTGGCTACAGGTGCCTCCAGGGCGACCCCTAGCCAGCCCTCACCCTTGGAGCAGCTCAATGAGGATGAGAGCTGGCTACAGGTTTGATGATAGCAAAAGCACTTAAAATTCAATCTGCAACAAAAAAAAGTCGCTCTGACGCCGCCGTTAAGGGCTGCGTCCGTTATCACGGTGATCTGATAAATTACAGAAAAAAAACGTAAACTTTATCGTTTTTTTGGCGCACTTATTTCATCGCCCGTTCATACGTGCCGCCGTTCAGCACAGCATCCGTTATCACGCTCATCTGATGAATTACGGAAAAAAAACGTAAACTTTATAGTTTTTTTGGCGCGCTTATTTCACCGCCCGTTCCTACGCGCCGCCATTCAGCGCAGCGTCCGTTATCACGCTCATCTGATGAATTACGGAAAAAAAACGTAAACTTTATAGTTTTTTTGGCGCGCTTATTTCACCGCCCGTTCCTACGCGCCGCCGTTCAGCGCAGCGTCCGTTATCACCCTCATCTGATGAATTACGGAAAAAAAACGTAAACTTTATAGTTTTTTTGGCGCGCTTATTTCACCGCCCGTTCCTATGCGCCGCCGTTCAGCGCAGCGTCCGTTATCACGCTCAATGAGGATGAGAGCTGGCTACAAGTGCCTCCAGGGCGACACGTAGCCAGCCCTCACCCTTGGAGCAGCTCAATGAGGATGAGAGCTGGCTACAGGTGCCTCCAGGGCGACCCCTAGCCAGCCCTCACCCTTGGAGCAGCTCAATGAGGATGAGAGCTGGCTACAGGTGCCTCCAGGGTGAACCCTAGCCAGCCCTCACCCTTGGAGCAGCTCAATGAGGATGAGAGCTGGCTACAGGTGCCTCCAGGGCGACCCGTAGCCAGCCCTCACCCTTGGAGCAGCTCAATGAGGATGAGAGCTGGCTACAGGTGCCTCCAGGGCGACCCCTAGCCAGCCCTCACCCTTGGAGCAGCTCAATGAGGATGAGAGCTGGCTACAGGTGCCTCCAGGGCGACCCTTAGCCAGCCCTCACCCTTGGAATAGCTCAATGAGGATGAGAGCTGGCTACAGGTTTGATGATAGCAAAAGCACTTAAAATTCAAATGCAACAAAATAAAGTCGCTCTGACGCCGCCGTTAAGGGCTGCGTCCGTTATCACGCTGATCTTATAAATTACAGAAAAAAAACGTAAACTTTATCGTTTTTTTGGCGCACTTATTTCATCGCCCGTTCCTACGTGCCGCCGTTCAGCACAGCATCCGTTATCACGCTCATCTGATGAATTACGGAAAAAAAACGTAAACTTTATAGTTTTTTTGGCGCACTTATTTCATCGCCCGTTCCTACGTGCCGCCGTTCAGCACAGCATCCGTTATCACGCTCATTTGATGAATTACGGAAAAAAAACGTAAACTTTATAGTTTTTTTGGCGCGCTTATTTCACCGCCCGTTCCTACGCGCCGCCATTCAGCGCAGCGTCCGTTATCACGCTCATCTGATGAATTACGGAAAAAAAACGTAAACTTTATAGTTTTTTTGGCGCGCTTATTTCACCGCCCGTTCCTACGCGCCGTCGTTCAGCGCAGCGTCCGTTATCACCCTCATCTGATGAATTACGGAAAAAAAACGTAAACTTTATAGTTTTTTTGGCGCGCTTATTTCACCGCCCGTTCCTATGCGCCGCCGTTCAGCGCAGCGTCCGTTATCACGCTCAATGAGGATGAGAGCTGGCTACAAGTGCCTCCAGGGCGACACGTAGCCAGCCCTCACCCTTGGAATAGCTCAATGAGGATGAGAGCTGGCTACAGGTGCCTCCAGGGCGACCCCTAGCCAGCCCTCACCCTTGGAGCAGCTCAATGAGGATGAGAGCTGGCTACAGGTGCTTCCAGGGCGAACCCTAGCCAGCCTTCACCCTTGGAGCAGCTCAATGAGGATGAGAGCTGGCTACAGGTGCCTCCAGGGCTACCCCTAGCCAGCCCTCACCCTTGGAGCAGCTCAATGAGGATGAGAGCTGGCTACAGGTGCCTCCAGGGCGACCCCTAGCCAGCCCTCACCCTTGGAGCAGCTCAATGAGGATGAGAGCTGGCTACAGGTGCCTCCAGGGCGACTCGTAGCCAGCCCTCACCCTTGGAGCAGCTCAATGAGGATGAGAGCTGGCTACAGGTGCCTCCAGGGCGACCCCTAGCCAGCCCTCACCCTTGGAGCAGCTCAATGAGGATGAGAGCTGGCTACAGGTGCCTCCAGGGCGACCCCTAGCCAGCCCTCACCCTTGGAGCAGCTCAATGAGGATGAGAGCTGGCTACAGGTGCCTCCAGGGCGACCCTTAGCCAGCCCTCACCCTTGGAATAGCTCAATGAGGATGAGAGCTGGCTACAGGTTTGATGATAGCAAAAGCACTTAAAATTCAATCTGCAACAAAATAAAGTCGCTCTGACTCCGCCGTTAAGGGCTGCGTCCGTTATCACGCTGATCTGATAAATTACAGAAAAAAAACGTAAACTTTATCGTTTTTTTGGCGCACTTATTTCATCGCCCGTTCCTACGTGCCGCCGTTCAGCACAGCATCCGTTATCACGCTCATCTGATGAATTACGGAAAAAAAACGTAAACTTTATAGTTTTTTTGGCGCACTTATTTCATCGCCCGTTCCTACGTGCCGCCGTTCAGCACAGCATCCGTTATCACGCTCATCTGATGAATTACGGAAAAAAAACGTAAACTTTATAAATTTTTTGGCGCGCTTATTTCACCGCCCGTTCCTACGCGCCGCCATTCAGCGCAACGTCCGTTATCACGCTCATTTGATGAATTACGGAAAAAAAATGTAAACTTTATAGTTTTTTTGGCGCACTTATTTCACCGCCCGTTCCTACGCGTCGCCGTTCAGCGCAGCGTCCGTTATCACCCTCATCTGATGAATTACGGAAAAAAAATGTAAACTTTATAGTTTTTTTGGCGCGCTTATTTCACCGCCCGTTCCTATGCGCCGCCGTTCAGCGCAGCGTCCGTTATCACGCTCAATGAGGATGAGAGCTGGCTACAAGTGCCTCCAGGGCGACACGTAGCCAGCCCTCACCCTTGGAATAGCTCAATGAGGATGAGAGCTGGCTACAGGTGCCTCCAGGGCGACCCCTAGCCAGCCCTCACCCTTGGAGCAGCTCAATGAGGATGAGAGCTGGCTACAGGTGCCTCCAGGGCGACCCCTAGCCAGCCCTCACCCTTGGAGCAGCTCAATGAGGATGAGAGCTGGCTACAGGTGCCTCCAGGGCGACCCGTAGCCAGCCCTCACCCTTGGAGCAGCTCAATGAGGATGAGAGCTGGCTACAGGTGCCTCCAGGGCGACCCCTAGCCAGCCCTCACCCTTGGAGCAGCTCAATGAGGATGAGAGCTGGCTACAGGTGCCTCCAGGGCGACCCCTAGCCAGCCCTCACCCTTGGAGCAGCTCAATGAGGATGAGAGCTGGCTACAGGTGCCTCCAGGGCGACCCCTAGCCAGCCCTCACCCTTGGAGCAGCTCAATGAGGCTGAGAGCTGGCTACAGGTGCCTCCAGGGCGACCCCTAGCCAGCCCTCACCCTTGGAGCAGCTCAATGAGGCTGAGAGCTGGCTACAGGTGCCTCCAGGGCGACCCCTAGCCAGCCCTCACCCTTGGAGCAGCTCAATGAGGATGAGAGCTGGCTACAGGTGCCTCCAGGGCGACCCCTAGCCAGCCCTCACCCTTGGAGCAGCTCAATGAGGATGAGAGCTGGCTACAGGTGCCTCCAGGGCGACCCCTAGCCAGCCCTCACCCTTGGAGCAGCTCAATGAGGATGAGAGCTGGCTACAGGTGCCTCCAGGGCGACCCCTAGCCAGCCCTCACCCTTGGAGCAGCTCAATGAGGATGAGAGCTGGCTACAGGTGCCTCCAGGGCGACCCCTAGCCAGCCCTCACCCTTGGAATAGCTCAATGAGGATGAGAGCTGGCTACAGGTTTGATGATACCAAAAGCACTTAAAATTCAATCTGCAACAAAAAAAAGTCGCTCTGACGCCGCCGTTAAGGGCTGCGTCCGTTATCACGCTCATCTGATAAATTACAGAAAAAAAACGTAAACTTTATCGTTTTTTTGGCGCACTTATTTCACCGCCCGTTCCTACGTGCCGCCGTTCAGCACAGCATCCGTTATCACGCTCATCTGATGAATTACGGAAAAAAAACGTAAACTTTATAGTTTTTTTGGCGCGCTTATTTCACCGCCCGTTCCTACGCGCCGGCATTCAGCGCAGCGTCCGTTATCACGCTCATCTGATGAATTACGGAAAAAAACGTAAACTTTATAGTTTTTTTGGCGCGCTTATTTCACCGCCCGTTCCTACGCGCCGCCGTTCAACGCATCTTCCGTTATCACGCTCATCTAATGAATTATGGAAAAAAAACGTACACTTTATAGCTTTTTTGGCGCGCTTATTTCACCGCCCGTTCCTACGCGCCGCCGTTCAGCGCAGCTTCCGTTATCACGCTCATCTGATGAATTACGGAAAAAAAACGTAAATTTTATAGTTTTTTTGGCGCGCTTATTTCACCGCCCGTTCCTACGCGCCGCCGTTCAGCGCAGCGTCCGTTATCACCCTCATCTGATGAATTACGGAAAAAAAACGTAAACTTTATAGTTTTTTTGGCGCGCTTATTTCACCGCCCGTTGCTATGCACCGCCGTTCAGCGCAGCGTCCGTTATCACGCTCAATGAGGATGAGAGTTGGCTACAGGTGCCTCCAGGGCGACACGTAGCCAGCCCTCACCCTTCGAATAGCTCAATGAGGATGAGAGCTGGCTACAGGTGCCTCCAGGGCGACCCCTAGCCAGCCCTCACCCTTGGAGCAGCTCAATGAGGATGAGAGCTGGCTACAGGTGCCTCCAGGGCGACCCCTAGCCAGCCCTCACCCTTGGAGCAGCTCAATGAGGATGAGAGCTGGCTACAGGTGCCTCCAGGGCGACCCCTAGCCAGCCCTCACCCTTGGAGCAGCTCAATGAGGATGAGAGCTGGCTACAGGTGCCTCCAGGGCGACCCCTAGCCAGCCCTCACCCTTGGAGCAGCTCAATGAGGATGAGAGCTGGCTACAGGTGCCTCCAGGGCGACCCGTAGCCAGCCCTCACCCTTGGAGCAGCTTAATGAGGATGAGAGCTGGCTACAGGTGCCTCCAGGGCGACCCCTAGCCAGCCCTCACCCTTGGAGCAGCTCAATGAGGATGAGAGCTGGCTACAGGTGCCTCCAGGGCGACCCCTAGCCAGCCCTCACCCTTGGAGCAGCTCAATGAGGATGAGAGCTGGCTACAGGTGCCTCCAGGGCGACCCTTAGCCAGCCCTCACCCTTGGAATAGCTCAATGAGGATGAGAGCTGGCTACAGGTTTGATGATAGCAAAAGCACTTAAAATTCAATCTGCAACAAAAAAAAGTCGCTCTGACGCCGCCGTTAAGGGCTGCGTCCGTTATCACGGTGATCTGATAAATTACAGAAAAAAAACGTAAACTTTATCGTTTTTTTGGCGCACTTATTTCATCGCCCGTTCATACGTGCCGCCGTTCAGCACAGTATCCGTTATCACGCTCATCTGATGAATTACGGAAAAAAAACGTAAACTTTATAGTTTTTTTGGCGCGCTTATTTCACCGCCCGTTCCTACGCGCCGCCATTCAGCGCAGCGTCCGTTATCACGCTCATCTGATGAATTACGGAAAAAAAACGTAAACTTTATAGTTTTTTTGGCGCGCTTATTTCACCGCCCGTTCCTACGCGCCGCCGTTCAGCGCAGCGTCCGTTATCACCCTCATCTGATGAATTACGGAAAAAAAACGTAAACTTTATAGTTTTTTTGGCGCGCTTATTTCACCGCCCGTTCCTATGCGCCGCCGTTCAGCGCAGCGTCCGTTATCACGCTCAATGAGGATGAGAGCTGGCTACAAGTGCCTCCAGGGCGACACGTAGCCAGCCCTCACCCTTGGAATAGCTCAATGAGGATGAGAGCTGGCTACAGGTGCCTCCAGGGCGACCCCTAGCCAGCCCTCACCCTTGGAGCAGCTCAATGAGGATGAGAGCTGGCTACAGGTGCCTCCAGGGCGAACCCTAGCCAGCCCTCACCCTTGGAGCAGCTCAATGAGGATGAGAGCTGGCTACAGGTGCCTCCAGGGCGACCCGTAGCCAGCCCTCACCCTTGGAGCAGCTCAATGAGGATGAGAGCTGGCTACAGGTGCCTCCAGGGCGACCCCTAGCCAGCCCTCACCCTTGGAGCAGCTCAATGAGGATGAGAGCTGGCTACAGGTGCCTCCAGGGCGACCCTTAGCCAGCCCTCACCCTTGGAATAGCTCAATGAGGATGAGAGCTGGCTACAGGTTTGATGATAGCAAAAGCACTTAAAATTCAAATGCAACAAAATAAAGTCGCTCTGACGCCGCCGTTAAGGGCTGCGTCCGTTATCACGCTGATCTTATAAATTACAGAAAAAAAACGTAAACTTTATCGTTTTTTTGGCGCACTTATTTCATCGCCCGTTCCTACGTGCCGCCGTTCAGCACAGCATCCGTTATCACGCTCATCTGATGAATTACGGAAAAAAAACGTAAACTTTATAGTTTTTTTGGCGCACTTATTTCATCGCCCGTTCCTACGTGCCGCCGTTCAGCACAGCATCCGTTATCACGCTCATCTGATGAATTACGGAAAAAAAACGTAAACTTTATAGTTTTTTTGGCGCGCTTATTTCACCGCCCGTTCCTACGCGCCGCCATTCAGCGCAGCGTCCGTTATCACGCTCATCTGATGAATTACGGAAAAAAAACGTAAACTTTATAGTTTTTTTGGCGCGCTTATTTCACCGCCCGTTCCTACGCGCCGCCGTTCAGCGCATCGTCCGTTATCACCCTCATCTGATGAATTACGGAAAAAAAACGTAAACTTTATAGTTTTTTTGGCGCGCTTATTTCACCGCCCGTTCCTATGCGCCGCCGTTCAGCGCAGCGTCCGTTATCACGCTCAATGAGGATGAGAGCTGGCTACAAGTGCCTCCAGGGCGACATGTAGCCAGCCCTCACCCTTGGAATAACTGAATGAGGATGAGAGCTGGCTACAGGTGCCTCCAGGGCGACCCCTAGCCAGCCCTCACCCTTGGAGCAGCTCAATGAGGATGAGAGCTGGCTACAGGTGCCTCCAGGGCGACCCCTAGCCAGCCCTCACCCTTGGAGCAGCTCAATGAGGATGAGAGCTGGCTACAGGTGCCTCCAGGGCGACCCCTAGCCAGCCCTCACCCTTGGAGCAGCTCAATGAGGATGAGAGCTGGCTACAGGTGCCTCCAGGGCGACCCCTAGCCAGCCCTCACCCTTGGAGCAGCTCAATGAGGATGAGAGCTGGCTACAGGTGCCTCCAGGGCGACCCCTAGCCAGCCCTCACCCTTGGAGCAGCTCAATGAGGATGAGAGCTGGCTACAGGTGCCTCCAGGGCGACCCCTAGCCAGCCCTCACCCTTGGAGCAGCTCAATGAGGATGAGAGCTGGCTACAGGTGCCTCCAGGGCGACCCCTAGCCAGCCCTCACCCTTGGAGCAGCTCAATGAGGATGAGAGCTGGCTACAGGTGACTCCAGGGAGACCCCTAGCCAGCCCTCACCCTTGGAGCAGCTCAATGAGGATGAGAGCTGGCTACAGGTGCCTCCAGGGCGACCCCTAGCCAGCCCTCACGCTTGGAGCAGCTCAATGAGGATGAGAGCTGGCTACAGGTGCCTCCAGGGCGACCCCTAGCCAGCCCTCACCCTTGGAGCAGCTCAATGAGGATGAGAGCTGGCTACAGGTGCCTCCAGGGCGACCCCTAGCCAGCCCTCACCCTTGGAGCAGCTCAATGAGGATGAGAGCTGGCTACAGGTGCCTCCAGGGCGACCCCTAGCCAGCCCTCACCCTTGGAGCAGCTCAATGAGGATGAGAGCTGGCTACAGGTGCCTCCAGGGCGACCCCTAGCCAGCCCTCACCCTTGGAATAGCTCAATGAGGATGAGAGCTGGCTACAGGTTTGATGATACCAAAAGCACTTAAAATTCAATCTGCAACAAAAAAAAGTCGCTCTGACGCCGCCGTTAAGGGCTGCGTCCGTTATCACGCTCATCTGATAAATTACAGAAAAAAAACGTAAACTTTATCGTTTTTTTGGCGCACTTATTTCACCGCCCGTTCCTACGTGCCGCCGTTCAGCACAGCATCCGTTATCACGCTCATCTGATGAATTACGGAAAAAAAACGTAAACTTTATAGTTTTTTTGGCGCGCTTATTTCACCGCCCGTTCCTACGCGCCGCCATTCAGCGCAGCGTCCGTTATCACGCTCATCTGATGAATTACGGAAAAAAAACGTAAACTTTATAGTTTTTTTGGCGCGCTTATTTCACCGCCCGTTCCTACGCGCCGCCGTTCAACGCAGCTTCCGTTATCACGCTCATCTAATGAATTATGGAAAAAAAACGTACACTTTATAGCTTTTTTGGCGCGTTTATTTCACCGCCCGTTCCTACGCGCCGCCGTTCAGCGCAGCTTCCGTTATCACGCTCATCTGATGAATTACGGAAAAAAAACGTAAATTTTATAGTTTTTTTGGCGCGCTTATTTCACCGCCCGTTCCTACGCGCCGCCGTTCAGCGCAGCGTCCGTTATCACCCTCATCTGATGAATTACGAAAAAAAACGTAAACTTTATAGTTTTTTTGGCGCGCTTATTTCACCACCCGTTCCTATGCGCCGCCGTTCAGCGCAGCGTCCGTTATCACGCTCAATGAGGATGAGAGTTGGCTACAGGTGCCTCCAGGGCGACACGTAGCCAGCCCTCACCCTTCGAATAGCTCAATGAGGATGAGAGCTGGCTACAGGTGTCTCCAGGGCGACCCCTAGCCAGCCCTCACCCTTGGAGCAGCTCAATGAGGATGAGAGCTGGCTACAGGTGCCTCCAGGGCGAACCCTAGCCAGCCCTCACCCTTGGAGCAGCTCAATGAGGATGAGAGCTGGCTACAGGTGCCTCCAGGGCGACCCCTAGCCAGCCCTCACCCTTGGAGCAGCTCAATGAGGATGAGAGCTGGCTACAGGTGCTTCCAGGGCGACCCCTAGCCAGCCCTCACCCTTGGAGCAGCTCAATGAGGATGAGAGCTGGCTACAGGTGCCTCCAGGGCGACCCCTAGCCAGCCCTCACCCTTGGAGCAGCTCAATGAGGATGAGAGCTGGCTACAGGTGCCTCCAGGGCGACCCCTAGCCAGCCCTCACCCTTGGAGCAGCTCAATGAGGATGAGAGCTGGCTACAGGTGCCTCCAGGGCGACCCCTAGCCAGCCCTCACCCTTGGAGCAGCTCAATGAGGATGAGAGCTGGCTACAGGTGCCTCCAGGGCGACCCGTAGCCAGCCCTCACCCTTGGAGCAGCTCAATGAGGATGAGAGCTGGCTACAGGTGCCTCCAGGGCGACCCCTAGCCAGCCCTCACCCTTGGAGCAGCTCAATGAGGATGAGAGCTGGCTACAGGTGCCTCCAGGGCGACCCCTAGCCAGCCCTCACCCTTGGAGCAGCTCAATGAGGATGAGAGCTGGCTACAGGTGCCTCCAGGGCGACCTCTAGCCAGCCCTCACCCTTGGAACAGCTCAATGAGGATGAGAGCTGGCTACAGGTGCCTCCAGGGCGACCCGTAGCCAGCCCTCACCCTTGGAGCAGCTCAATGAGGATGAGAGCTGGCTACAGGTGCCTCCAGGGCGACCCCTAGCCAGCCCTCACCCTTGGAGCAGCTCAATGAGGATGAGAGCTGGCTACAGGTGCCTCCAGGGCGACCCCTAGCCAGCCCTCACCCTTGGAGCAGCTCAATGAGGATGAGAGCTGGCTACAGGTGCCTCCAGGGCGACCCTTAGCCAGCCCTCACCCTTGGAATAGCTCAATGAGGATGAGAGCTGGCTACAGGTTTGATGATAGCAAAAGCACTTAAAATTCAATCTGCAACGAAAAAAAAGTGGCTCTGACGCCGCCGTTAAGGGCTGCGTCCGTTATCACGGTGATCTGATAAATTACAGAAAAAAAACGTAAACTTTATCGTTTTTTTGGCGCACTTATTTCATCGCCCGTTCCTACGTGCCGCCGTTCAGCACAGCATCCGTTATCACGCTCATCTGATGATTTACGGAAAAAAAACGTAAACTTTATAGTTTTTTTTGCGCGCTTATTTCACCGCCCGTTCCTACGCGCCGCCATTCAGCGCAGCGTCCGTTATCACGCTCATCTGATGAATTACGGAAAAAAAACGTAAACTTTATAGTTTTTTTGGCGCGCTTATTTCACCGCCCGTTCCTACGCACCGCCGTTCAGCGCAGCGTCCGTTATCACCCTCATCTGATGAATTACGGAAAAAAAACGTAAACTTTATAGTTTTTTTGGCGCGCTTATTTCACCGCCCGTTCCTATGCGCCGCCGTTCAGCGCAGCGTCCGTTATCACGCTCAATGAGGATGAGAGCTGGCTACAAGTGCCTCCAGGGCGACACGTAGCCAGCCCTCACCCTTGGAATAGCTCAATGAGGATGAGAGCTGGCTACAGGTGCCTCCAGGGCGACCCCTAGCCAGCCCTCACCCTTGGAGCAGCTCAATGAGGATGAGAGCTGGCTACAGGTGCTTCCAGGGCGAACCCTAGCCAGCCCTCACCCTTGGAGCAGCTCAATGAGGATGAGAGCTGGCTACAGGTGCCTCCAGGGCGACCCCTAGCCAGCCCTCACCCTTGGAGCAGCTCAATGAGGATGAGAGCTGGCTACAGGTGCCTCCAGGGTGACCCCTAGCCAGCCCTCACCCTTGGAGCAGCTCAATGAGGATGAGAGCTGGCTACAGGTGCCTCCAGGGCGACTTGTAGCCAGCCCTCACCCTTGGAGCAGCTCAATGAGGATGAGAGCTGGCTACAGGTGCCTCCAGGGCGACCCCTAGCCAGCCCTCACCCTTGGAGCAGCTCAATGAGGATGAGAGCTGGCTACAGGTGCCTCCAGGGCGACCCCTAGCCAGCCCTCACCCTTGGAGCAGCTCAATGAGGATGAGAGCTGGCTACAGGTGCCTCCAGGGCGACCCTTAGCCAGCCCTCACCCTTGGAATAGCTCAATGAGGATGAGAGCTGGCTACAGGTTTGATGATAGCAAAAGCACTTAAAATTCAATCTGCAACAAAATAAAGTCGCTCTGACGCCGCCGTTAAGGGCTGCGTCCGTTATCACGCTGATCTGATAAATTACAGAAAAAAAACGTAAACTTTATCGTTTTTTTGGCGCACTTATTTCATCGCCCGTTCCTACGTGCCGCCGTTCAGCACAGCATCCGTTATCACGCTCATCTGATGAATTACGGAAAAAAAACGTAAACTTTATAGTTTTTTTGGCGCACTTATTTCATCGCCCGTTCCTACGTGCCGCCGTTCAGCACAGCATCCGTTATCACGCTCATCTGATGAATTACGGAAAAAAAACGTAAACTTTATAAATTTTTTGGCGCGCTTATTTCACCGCCCGTTCCTACGCGCCGCCATTCAGCGCAGCGTCCGTTATCACGCTCATCTGATGAATTACGGAAAAAAAATGTAAACTTTATAGTTTTTTTGGCGCACTTATTTCACCGCCCGTTCCTACGCGTCGCCGTTCAGCGCAGCGTCCGTTATCACCCTCATCTGATGAATTACGGAAAAAAAATGTAAACTTTATAGTTTTTTTGGCGCGCTTATTTCACCGCCCGTTCCTATGCGCCGCCGTTCAGCGCAGCGTCCGTTATCACGCTCAATGAGGATGAGAGCTGGCTACAAGTGCCTCCAGGGCGACACGTAGCCAGCCCTCACCCTTGGAATAGCTCAATGAGGATGAGAGCTGGCTACAGGTGCCTCCAGGGCGACCCCTAGCCAGCCCTCACCCTTGGAGCAGCTCAATGAGGATGAGAGCTGGCTACAGGTGCCTCCAGGGCGACCCCTAGCCAGCCCTCACCCTTGGAGCAGCTCAATGAGGATGAGAGCTGGCTACAGGTGCCTCCAGGGCGACCCCTAGCCAGCCCTCACCCTTGGAGCAGCTCAATGAGGATGAGAGCTGGCTACAGGTGCCTCCAGGGCGACCCGTAGCCAGCCCTCACCCTTGGAGCAGCTCAATGAGGATGAGAGCTGGCTACAGGTGCCTCCAGGGCGACCCCTAGCCAGCCCTCACCCTTGGAGCAGCTCAATGAGGATGAGAGCTGGCTACAGGTGCCTCCAGGGCGACCCCTAGCCAGCCCTCACCCTTGGAGCAGCTCAATGAGGATGAGAGCTGGCTACAGGTGCCTCCAGGGCGACCCCTAGCCAGCCCTCACCCTTGGAGCAGCTCAATGAGGCTGAGAGCTGGCTACAGGTGCCTCCAGGGCGACCCCTAGCCAGCCCTCACCCTTGGAGCAGCTCAATGAGGATGAGAGCTGGCTACAGGTGCCTCCAGGGCGACCCCTAGCCAGCCCTCACCCTTGGAGCAGCTCAATGAGGATGAGAGCTGGCTACAGGTGCCTCCAGGGCGACCCCTAGCCAGCCCTCACCCTTGGAGCAGCTCAATGAGGATGAGAGCTGGCTACAGGTGCCTCCAGGGCGACCCCTAGCCAGCCCTCACCCTTGGAATAGCTCAATGAGGATGAGAGCTGGCTACAGGTTTGATGATACCAAAAGCACTTAAAATTCAATCTGCAACAAAAAAAAGTTGCTCTGACGCCGCCGTTAAGGGCTGCGTCCGTTATCACGCTCATCTGATAAATTACAGAAAAAAAACGTAAACTTTATCGTTTTTTTGGCGCACTTATTTCACCGCCCGTTCCTACGTGCCGCCGTTCAGCACAGCATCCGTTATCACGCTCATCTGATGAATTACGGAAAAAAAACGTAAACTTTATAGTTTTTTTGGCGCGCTTATTTCACCGCCCGTTCCTACGCGCCGGCATTCAGCGCAGCGTCCGTTATCACGCTCATCTGATGAATTACGGAAAAAAACGTAAACTTTATAGTTTTTTTGGCGCGCTTATTTCACCGCCCGTTCCTACGCGCCGCCGTTCAACGCAGCTTCCGTTATCACGCTCATCTAATGAATTATGGAAAAAAAACGTACACTTTATAGCTTTTTTGGCGCGCTTATTTCACCGCCCGTTCCTACGCGCCGCCGTTCAGCGCAGCTTCCGTTATCACGCTCATCTGATGAATTACGGAAAAAAAACGTAAATTTTATAGTTTTTTTGGCGCGCTTATTTCACCGCCCGTTCCTACGCGCCGCCGTTCAGCGCAGCGTCCGTTATCACCCTCATCTGATGAATTACGGAAAAAAAACGTAAACTTTATAGTTTTTTTGGCGCGCTTATTTCATCGCCCGTTCCTATGCACCGCCGTTCAGCGCAGCGTCCGTTATCACGCTCAATGAGGATGAGAGTTGGCTACAGGTGCCTCCAGGGCGACACGTAGCCAGCCCTCACCCTTCGAATAGCTCAATGAGGATGAGAGCTGGCTACAGGTGCCTCCAGGGCGACCCCTAGCCAGCCCTCACCCTTGGAGCAGCTCAATGAGGATGAGAGCTGGCTACAGGTGCCTCCAGGGCGACCCCTAGCCAGCCCTCACCCTTGGAGCAGCTCAATGAGGATGAGAGCTGGCTACAGGTGCCTCCAGGGCGACCCCTAGCCAGCCCTCACCCTTGGAGCAGCTCAATGAGGATGAGAGCTGGCTACAGGTGCCTCCAGGGCGACCCCTAGCCAGCCCTCACCCTTGGAGCAGCTTAATGAGGATGAGAGCTGGCTACAGGTGCCTCCAGGACGACCCCTAGCCAGCCCTCACCCTTGGAGCAGCTCAATGAGGATGAGAGCTGGCTACAGGTGCCTCCAGGGCGACCCCTAGCCAGCCCTCACCCTTGGAGCAGCTCAATGAGGATGAGAGCTGGCTACAGGTGCCTCCAGGGCGACCCTTAGCCAGCCCTCACCCTTGGAATAGCTCAATGAGGATGAGAGCTGGCTACAGGTTTGATGATAGCAAAAGCACTTAAAATTCAATCTGCAACAAAAAAAAGTCGCTCTGACGCCGCCGTTAAGGGCTGCGTCCGTTATCACGGTGATCTGATAAATTACAGAAAAAAAACGTAAACTTTATCGTTTTTTTGGCGCACTTATTTCATCGCCCGTTCATACGTGCCGCCGTTCAGCACAGCATCCGTTATCACGCTCATCTGATGAATTACGGAAAAAAAACGTAAACTTTATAGTTTTTTTGGCGCGCTTATTTCACCGCCCGTTCCTACGCGCCGCCATTCAGCGCAGCGTCCGTTATCACGCTCATCTGATGAATTACGGAAAAAAAACGTAAACTTTATAGTTTTTTTGGCGCGCTTATTTCACCGCCCGTTCCTACGCGCCGCCGTTCAGCGCAGCGTCCGTTATCACCCTCATCTGATGAATTACGGAAAAAAAACGTAAACTTTATAGTTTTTTTGGCGCGCTTATTTCACCGCCCGTTCCTATGCGCCGCCGTTCAGCGCAGCGTCCGTTATCACGCTCAATGAGGATGAGAGCTGGCTACAAGTGCCTCCAGGGCGACACGTAGCCAGCCCTCACCCTTGGAGCAGCTCAATGAGGATGAGAGCTGGCTACAGGTGCCTCCAGGGCGACCCCTAGCCAGCCCTCACCCTTGGAGCAGCTCAATGAGGATGAGAGCTGGCTACAGGTGCCTCCAGGGTGAACCCTAGCCAGCCCTCACCCTTGGAGCAGCTCAATGAGGATGAGAGCTGGCTACAGGTGCCTCCAGGGCGACCCGTAGCCAGCCCTCACCCTTGGAGCAGCTCAATGAGGATGAGAGCTGGCTACAGGTGCCTCCAGGGCGACCCCTAGCCAGCCCTCACCCTTGGAGCAGCTCAATGAGGATGAGAGCTGGCTACAGGTGCCTCCAGGGCGACCCTTAGCCAGCCCTCACCCTTGGAATAGCTCAATGAGGATGAGAGCTGGCTACAGGTTTGATGATAGCAAAAGCACTTAAAATTCAAATGCAACAAAATAAAGTCGCTCTGACGCCGCCGTTAAGGGCTGCGTCCGTTATCACGCTGATCTTATAAATTACAGAAAAAAAACGTAAACTTTATCGTTTTTTTGGCGCACTTATTTCATCGCCCGTTCCTACGTGCCGCCGTTCAGCACAGCATCCGTTATCACGCTCATCTGATGAATTACGGAAAAAAAACGTAAACTTTATAGTTTTTTTGGCGCACTTATTTCATCGCCCGTTCCTACGTGCCGCCGTTCAGCACAGCATCCGTTATCACGCTCATTTGATGAATTACGGAAAAAAAACGTAAACTTTATAGTTTTTTTGGCGCGCTTATTTCACCGCCCGTTCCTACGCGCCGCCATTCAGCGCAGCGTCCGTTATCACGCTCATCTGATGAATTACGGAAAAAAAACGTAAACTTTATAGTTTTTTTGGCGCGCTTATTTCACCGCCCGTTCCTACGCGCCGTCGTTCAGCGCAGCGTCCGTTATCACCCTCATCTGATGAATTACGGAAAAAAAACGTAAACTTTATAGTTTTTTTGGCGCGCTTATTTCACCGCCCGTTCCTATGCGCCGCCGTTCAGCGCAGCGTCCGTTATCACGCTCAATGAGGATGAGAGCTGGCTACAAGTGCCTCCAGGGCGACACGTAGCCAGCCCTCACCCTTGGAATAGCTCAATGAGGATGAGAGCTGGCTACAGGTGCCTCCAGGGTGACCCCTAGCCAGCCCTCACCCTTGGAGCAGCTCAATGAGGATGAGAGCTGGCTACAGGTGCTTCCAGGGCGAACCCTAGCCAGCCTTCACCCTTGGAGCAGCTCAATGAGGATGAGAGCTGGCTACAGGTGCCTCCAGGGCTACCCCTAGCCAGCCCTCACCCTTGGAGCAGCTCAATGAGGATGAGAGCTGGCTACAGGTGCCTCCAGGGCGACCCCTAGCCAGCCCTCACCCTTGGAGCAGCTCAATGAGGATGAGAGCTGGCTACAGGTGCCTCCAGGGCGACTCGTAGCCAGCCCTCACCCTTGGAGCAGCTCAATGAGGATGAGAGCTGGCTACAGGTGCCTCCAGGGCGACCCCTAGCCAGCCCTCACCCTTGGAGCAGCTCAATGAGGATGAGAGCTGGCTACAGGTGCCTCCAGGGCGACCCCTAGCCAGCCCTCACCCTTGGAGCAGCTCAATGAGGATGAGAGCTGGCTACAGGTGCCTCCAGGGCGACCCTTAGCCAGCCCTCACCCTTGGAATAGCTCAATGAGGATGAGAGCTGGCTACAGGTTTGATGATAGCAAAAGCACTTAAAATTCAATCTGCAACAAAATAAAGTCGCTCTGACGCCGCCGTTAAGGGCTGCGTCCGTTATCACGCTGATCTGATAAATTACAGAAAAAAAACGTAAACTTTATCGTTTTTTTGGCGCACTTATTTCATCGCCCGTTCCTACGTGCCGCCGTTCAGCACAGCATCCGTTATCACGCTCATCTGATGAATTACGGAAAAAAAACGTAAACTTTATAGTTTTTTTGGCGCACTTATTTCATCGCCCGTTCCTACGTGCCGCCGTTCAGCACAGCATCCGTTATCACGCTCATCTGATGAATTACGGAAAAAAAACGTAAACTTTATAAATTTTTTGGCGCGCTTATTTCACCGCCCGTTCCTACGCGCCGCCATTCAGCGCAACGTCCGTTATCACGCTCATTTGATGAATTACGGAAAAAAAATGTAAACTTTATAGTTTTTTTGGCGCACTTATTTCACCGCCCGTTCCTACGCGTCGCCGTTCAGCGCAGCGTCCGTTATCACCCTCATCTGATGAATTACGGAAAAAAAATGTAAACTTTATAGTTTTTTTGGCGCGCTTATTTCACCGCCCGTTCCTATGCGCCGCCGTTCAGCGCAGCGTCCGTTATCACGCTCAATGAGGATGAGAGCTGGCTACAAGTGCCTCCAGGGCGACACGTAGCCAGCCCTCACCCTTGGAATAGCTCAATGAGGATGAGAGCTGGCTACAGGTGCCTCCAGGGCGACCCCTAGCCAGCCCTCACCCTTGGAGCAGCTCAATGAGGATGAGAGCTGGCTACAGGTGCCTCCAGGGCGACCCCTAGCCAGCCCTCACCCTTGGAGCAGCTCAATGAGGATGAGAGCTGGCTACAGGTGCCTCCAGGGCGACCCGTAGCCAGCCCTCACCCTTGGAGCAGCTCAATGAGGATGAGAGCTGGCTACAGGTGCCTCCAGGGCGACCCCTAGCCAGCCCTCACCCTTGGAGCAGCTCAATGAGGATGAGAGCTGGCTACAGGTGCCTCCAGGGCGACCCCTAGCCAGCCCTCACCCTTGGAGCAGCTCAATGAGGATGAGAGCTGGCTACAGGTGCCTCCAGGGCGACCCCTAGCCAGCCCTCACCCTTGGAGCAGCTCAATGAGGCTGAGAGCTGGCTACAGGTGCCTCCAGGGCGACCCCTAGCCAGCCCTCACCCTTGGAGCAGCTCAATGAGGCTGAGAGCTGGCTACAGGTGCCTCCAGGGCGACCCCTAGCCAGCCCTCACCCTTGGAGCAGCTCAATGAGGATGAGAGCTGGCTACAGGTGCCTCCAGGGCGACCCCTAGCCAGCCCTCACCCTTGGAGCAGCTCAATGAGGATGAGAGCTGGCTACAGGTGCCTCCAGGGCGACCCCTAGCCAGCCCTCACCCTTGGAGCAGCTCAATGAGGATGAGAGCTGGCTACAGGTGCCTCCAGGGCGACCCCTAGCCAGCCCTCACCCTTGGAGCAGCTCAATGAGGATGAGAGCTGGCTACAGGTGCCTCCAGGGCGACCCCTAGCCAGCCCTCACCCTTGGAATAGCTCAATGAGGATGAGAGCTGGCTACAGGTTTGATGATACCAAAAGCACTTAAAATTCAATCTGCAACAAAAAAAAGTCGCTCTGACGCCGCCGTTAAGGGCTGCGTCCGTTATCACGCTCATCTGATAAATTACAGAAAAAAAACGTAAACTTTATCGTTTTTTTGGCGCACTTATTTCACCGCCCGTTCCTACGTGCCGCCGTTCAGCACAGCATCCGTTATCACGCTCATCTGATGAATTACGGAAAAAAAACGTAAACTTTATAGTTTTTTTGGCGCGCTTATTTCACCGCCCGTTCCTACGCGCCGGCATTCAGCGCAGCGTCCGTTATCACGCTCATCTGATGAATTACGGAAAAAAACGTAAACTTTATAGTTTTTTTGGCGCGCTTATTTCACCGCCCGTTCCTACGCGCCGCCGTTCAACGCATCTTCCGTTATCACGCTCATCTAATGAATTATGGAAAAAAAACGTACACTTTATAGCTTTTTTGGCGCGCTTATTTCACCGCCCGTTCCTACGCGCCGCCGTTCAGCGCAGCTTCCGTTATCACGCTCATCTGATGAATTACGGAAAAAAAACGTAAATTTTATAGTTTTTTTGGCGCGCTTATTTCACCGCCCGTTCCTACGCGCCGCCGTTCAGCGCAGCGTCCGTTATCACCCTCATCTGATGAATTACGGAAAAAAAACGTAAACTTTATAGTTTTTTTGGCGCGCTTATTTCACCGCCCGTTGCTATGCACCGCCGTTCAGCGCAGCGTCCGTTATCACGCTCAATGAGGATGAGAGTTGGCTACAGGTGCCTCCAGGGCGACACGTAGCCAGCCCTCACCCTTCGAATAGCTCAATGAGGATGAGAGCTGGCTACAGGTGCCTCCAGGGCGACCCCTAGCCAGCCCTCACCCTTGGAGAAGCTCAATGAGGATGAGAGCTGGCTACAGGTGCCTCCAGGGCGACCCCTAGCCAGCCCTCACCCTTGGAGCAGCTCAATGAGGATGAGAGCTGGCTACAGGTGCCTCCAGGGCGACCCCTAGCCAGCCCTCACCCTTGGAGCAGCTCAATGAGGATGAGAGCTGGCTACAGGTGCCTCCAGGGCGACCCCTAGCCAGCCCTCACCCTTGGAGCAGCTCAATGAGGATGAGAGCTGGCTACAGGTGCCTCCAGGGCGACCCGTAGCCAGCCCTCACCCTTGGAGCAGCTTAATGAGGATGAGAGCTGGCTACAGGTGCCTCCAGGGCGACCCCTAGCCAGCCCTCACCCTTGGAGCAGCTCAATGAGGATGAGAGCTGGCTACAGGTGCCTCCAGGGCGACCCCTAGCCAGCCCTCACCCTTGGAGCAGCTCAATGAGGATGAGAGCTGGCTACAGGTGCCTCCAGGGCGACCCTTAGCCAGCCCTCACCCTTGGAATAGCTCAATGAGGATGAGAGCTGGCTACAGGTTTGATGATAGCAAAAGCACTTAAAATTCAATCTGCAACAAAAAAAAGTCGCTCTGACGCCGCCGTTAAGGGCTGCGTCCGTTATCACGGTGATCTGATAAATTACAGAAAAAAAACGTAAACTTTATCGTTTTTTTGGCGCACTTATTTCATCGCCCGTTCATACGTGCCGCCGTTCAGCACAGTATCCGTTATCACGCTCATCTGATGAATTACGGAAAAAAAACGTAAACTTTATAGTTTTTTTGGCGCGCTTATTTCACCGCCCGTTCCTACGCGCCGCCATTCAGCGCAGCGTCCGTTATCACGCTCATCTGATGAATTACGGAAAAAAAACGTAAACTTTATAGTTTTTTTGGCGCGCTTATTTCACCGCCCGTTCCTACGCGCCGCCGTTCAGCGCAGCGTCCGTTATCACCCTCATCTGATGAATTACGGAAAAAAAACGTAAACTTTATAGTTTTTTTGGCGCGCTTATTTCACCGCCCGTTCCTATGCGCCGCCGTTCAGCGCAGCGTCCGTTATCACGCTCAATGAGGATGAGAGCTGGCTACAAGTGCCTCCAGGGCGACACGTAGCCAGCCCTCACCCTTGGAATAGCTCAATGAGGATGAGAGCTGGCTACAGGTGCCTCCAGGGCGACCCCTAGCCAGCCCTCACCCTTGGAGCAGCTCAATGAGGATGAGAGCTGGCTACAGGTGCCTCCAGGGCGAACCCTAGCCAGCCCTCACCCTTGGAGCAGCTCAATGAGGATGAGAGCTGGCTACAGGTGCCTCCAGGGCGACCCGTAGCCAGCCCTCACCCTTGGAGCAGCTCAATGAGGATGAGAGCTGGCTACAGGTGCCTCCAGGGCGACCCCTAGCCAGCCCTCACCCTTGGAGCAGCTCAATGAGGATGAGAGCTGGCTACAGGTGCCTCCAGGGCGACCCTTAGCCAGCCCTCACCCTTGGAATAGCTCAATGAGGATGAGAGCTGGCTACAGGTTTGATGATAGCAAAAGCACTTAAAATTCAAATGCAACAAAATAAAGTCGCTCTGACGCCGCCGTTAAGGGCTGCGTCCGTTATCACGCTGATCTTATAAATTACAGAAAAAAAACGTAAACTTTATCGTTTTTTTGGCGCACTTATTTCATCGCCCGTTCCTACGTGCCGCCGTTCAGCACAGCATCCGTTATCACGCTCATCTGATGAATTACGGAAAAAAAACGTAAACTTTATAGTTTTTTTGGCGCACTTATTTCATCGCCCGTTCCTACGTGCCGCCGTTCAGCACAGCATCCGTTATCACGCTCATCTGATGAATTACGGAAAAAAAACGTAAACTTTATAGTTTTTTTGGCGCGCTTATTTCACCGCCCGTTCCTACGCGCCGCCATTCAGCGCAGCGTCCGTTATCACGCTCATCTGATGAATTACGGAAAAAAAACGTAAACTTTATAGTTTTTTTGGCGCGCTTATTTCACCGCCCGTTCCTACGCGCCGCCGTTCAGCGCAGCGTCCGTTATCACCCTCATCTGATGAATTACGGAAAAAAAACGTAAACTTTATAGTTTTTTTGGCGCGCTTATTTCACCGCCCGTTCCTATGCGCCGCCGTTCAGCGCAGCGTCCGTTATCACGCTCAATGAGGATGAGAGCTGGCTACAAGTGCCTCCAGGGCGACATGTAGCCAGCCCTCACCCTTGGAATAACTGAATGAGGATGAGAGCTGGCTACAGGTGCCTCCAGGGCGACCCCTAGCCAGCCCTCACCCTTGGAGCAGCTCAATGAGGATGAGAGCTGGCTACAGGTGCCTCCAGGGCGACCCCTAGCCAGCCCTCACCCTTGGAGCAGCTCAATGAGGATGAGAGCTGGCTACAGGTGCCTCCAGGGCGACCCCTAGCCAGCCCTCACCCTTGGAGCAGCTCAATGAGGATGAGAGCTGGCTACAGGTGCCTCCAGGGCGACCCCTAGCCAGCCCTCACCCTTGGAGCAGCTCAATGAGGATGAGAGCTGGCTACAGGTGCCTCCAGGGCGACCCCTAGCCAGCCCTCACCCTTGGAGCAGCTCA